>NC_081425.1:24026511-24327136 GCF_949786415.1 Peromyscus eremicus | reverse complement strand
TTTAATGAGCAAAAGCTCATTTTTTTAAAAAATATGACTCCATAGTGAAAATCATGGTTCCTTCTTCATCCTCTTTCTTCTTCTCCTCCTCCTCCTTCTTTGTCTTCATCTTCTTTTCTTTTCTCTTTTTTCAATCTTGAGACAGAGTCTAAGTAGCTAGACTTTACTGGTCTGGAAATTATGGTGGGTTCAAGGTGTATGCCACCACTGCCTGGCCTCTAGTGGCTAGCTCTCTAATCTCCAGGCAAGCTTTATTTGTTAGAGCACAAACAAAATATCACCACAGGAGATCTCTATGTAGCCCAGGCTGGCCTTGAACTTGTGGCAATCCTACTGCCTCAGCAGGTGTGCTGGGGTAACAGGCATGCGCCACAACATCTGGCCACATGTTAAGAAGGAACCTGTTCTGGCTCTAAATTGACTTCAGATAGGAAAACATAAAACAAATCAATTTATTTAAAAGGACAGAAAAAGTAAGTGTAAAATCTCTAGATGAAATTTGTTGTAATGTACAGGAATAGATTTACTTTATCAACGAAAGCCTTTAACAACATAAACTTGCAGTTAGAAATGACCAAGCTGTGTACTAATAACAAAGAAAAAGCAAAAACAAAACAAAACAAAACATCACTCAAATTGTGATTCATTTCGGTCTTTTCCATGGTACAGGCTGTATATTTATTTATTTTACAGAATTAGAGAAGTCTGTCAACTTTAAGTCTATTTAAGTCAACAGAAACTGTTCTGGATAAATGAGTTCAGTCACTGACATGCAATATAGACTTGTTTCTCTAAGGACTTTTTCTTTTTTGTCTTTTTCTTTAAGTAACTGACTCATAAGTTCAGAAAATATTTTCCGGTACAGGTAAGTCTGAGCTTAACATGAAATATTCTGAATATTTCTTCTCCTCTCAAGATGACTATTTCAAAAATAGCAGCTCCTTCCTGGAAGGTGTAATTGCCTTTCGCTAGGAATGTTACAAATGACTGTCCTTTTGTGGAATGTGTTTCAAAGCAGTTAGAATATGCTTTTTCCTTTCTCTGTCGAAGTCCTGCTAATACCTTAGGGCTCAATTCAAGTGTTGCCTCTTTTATACAATTTAGTTTTATTTTTAGATGTAATTAATCACCCATTTCACCTGTTTTAGGGAGGGACAATATCTCATGTAATATTTGTCCAGGTTAGCCTGGAACTCACCATGGAGTAGGGAGGGACTGGCCTTGAACTGGGATTACGGGCATAGCTTTCCATTTGCATCTCAACAGTGTACTTTGCGTGTTATAAGTGATAAATGAGGGAGTATATTAATTTTAACCAGTTTTTAAAGTTTTATCAGCATAATACATTACTATGCGTTAAAAAACAAAACTATAGAAGGCTTATAATGAAAACCATTATTCTCCATATTATTCTACCAAACTCTTGCTTACAAGAGAGAATAATGTTTCCTTTCCAATTATTTTTGTTGGATATTACTTGTTTAAGTTGCCCACATTTCACTCTGTAGTATACTTAATTCTTATTAAATGTTAGATATTTTCTATACATTTCTATGTGTAGAACATGGCTGTTAGGAAACAGGAACATTTGTTTTTCCAGCTCTTTCTTGTCCATGTCCTACCTCCTCAACTCAGACCTGAGAATCTTCAAAACTGTGTCAACCAACTTTATCTCATGCTTAAATTGCTTTCATTTCTCAAAATTGTATCCAGTTCGTGGAACAAAGAAGATATTCTTGGTCACTCTCTCGGAGCCCGGGTCGTCCAGCTGCAGACTGATTGACATCTCTCCAAGGCTGTCATTGGGACTTTATGTTCTAAATCTTGAATCTTCTTCCTTCTGGTTTTTCTCTTCCAGGCTTTGTAGGAGTACCTTCGCAAACTTTGTAACAGTGATGGAGGAAGGGAATTGTTCTCCTGGATTTATACTTGTTTTATAGTTTTGTGGGAGAAAAGCTTCTGGGTTGAAAATAATTTTCCCTCTGAGGACTGGCAGTGAGCGCTGCTCTGTCTCCTGCGGGGTACTGCTCTGAGATCTGCACCAGGGCGGTTCTCATTCCTTTGGAGATGGAAATCTCTGTAAGATTTTTAAATCCTCCCTTTATCCCTGGGGTTTGGAAATTTCCCAATGAAATGCTTTAGGTGAGGACACTTTTAATTCATTCACTGGGTCCTGTAGGCAGGCACCCTTTCCATCTAGATGATTTCGGTTTTGGCTTTGATTCCCAGTCTTTTGAGATGCAATTCACATACTTTGTAATTCGTGTGTTTGAAGTGCATAATTAAAATCAAGTGTACACGTCACAGAAACATCACAACTGTGGCATCTTAGACATTTTATGTTACCCTCATTAATACTCCCTAGTCATCTTCTCCACCTTTTTGGATTCTAGGAACAGGACACAGGCCTCCAGCATACCAGACAAATGCTTTTCCACTGTGCTACACCTCCAGCCCCTTTGAAACATTCATTTCTGTTCTAGGAACAGAACACAGGCCTGAAGCATACCAGGCAAATCTTTTACCACTGTGCTACACCTCCAGCCCCTTTGAAACATTCATTTGCAGACAAAGGTCTTGCTCAATTGCCCAGGCTAGCCTCAAATACAGGTTCTTCCTAACCTTAGCCTCTTGAAACGCTGGGATTGTGGGCATGTGCCACCATGCCTGCTTCTGCAGTTCTGTTTGTGGTGGACTGTTTCCTTCTATGGACCTAACATACTGTGCTTATTCATCATTTGATGGAATTAAGTTGTTTCTACTTCACGGCTATTATTTGAATAGCCTTGAATAATATTGCTTTGGGCTGGTCTCCTTTATTTCCTCCTTCCTCCTTCCTCCTCTTCCCCTCTTGCCTTGCTCCTTCCTACTTGCCTCTCCTGTCTCTCTTCTTTCCTCCTGTCCCTCCCCCCCTCTCCCTCTTACTCTTCTTTCTCATGGTTCTGGGCCTCAAACCTAGCATTTTAAGCATGTTGGGCAAATGCTCTAACACTGACCGTCATGTCCAACTCAGTATGAATTTACAGACACACATTTTAGTGTGCATTTCTCTTGGGTGTACACCTACAAACGGAGCCACCGGATCATGTGGTTGATGCTGCTATGTTAATGTCTATTCATTGAATCACATTTTCTTAGTTGTTACTTTTCAGAAGATCCCACTCCTACTTTAGATTTTAATACATTCTTGAAATGGAGAAAATGAATTCGTTTCATTCATTATCATTGCTTGCCTGCTCCCTGTTTCCCAGAAATCTATGAAAATCTTCTATTCACTGGTGCTCTTCCCCACCTCTTCTTCCCTTTGTTCTTTCGAGCTTAAATTTGCAGATCTTCTTAGCAAAATTTTTTTTTTTATTTTTTTGTTTTGTTTTGTTTTGTTTTGTTTTTCGAGACAGGGTTTCTCTGTGTAGCTTTCCGCCTTTCCTGGAACTTGCTTTGGAGACCAGGCTGGCCTCGAACTCACAGAGATCCGCCTGCCTCTGCCTCCCGAGTGCTGGGATTAAAGGCGTGCACCGCCACCACCCGCTTAACAAAATTGTATCACCAATCCATCATGTTTGTTAAATGACTATCCAACTGCATCGCAAGGGTCCACATGCTGTCTTTCCGCCTATTTTCATGTAAGAGCTATGGAATACTTAATTAAAAACCTGACCTATTAGAGAGAGGGGGTGGAGCTCAGGGACAGGGTATGTGTTTAGTGTGTACAAGGTTATAGACTCAGTTCCCAGTACTAAATAAGTAAAGTGTGAAAATCTGAAACTGTGGAAAATTAACGTGATGGGGAAACTACCCTGATAATCACTGGTGTGTCATTAGCATCTAAGGCTTTATTCTTCTCAGCTGGGTGTGGTCTGTGTTCCCAGCACTCAGGAGGCTGAGATGGGAAGAGAGCTGTGAATTCAAGGCCAGCCTGGGGTCCTCGGTGAATCCAGGCCAGGATTATACAGCAGGAGCCAGTCTTAAACCAACAAAAGCCCCCACAAACCACAAAATCATGAAAGAACTTAGAACTTGCTGGCCTGTGGCGGTGCACATTTTTGATCCCAGCACTTGGGAGGCAGAGAAGGAGGATCTTTGTGAGTTCGAGGCCAGCCTGATCTGTAGAGTGAGTTCTAGGATAGCCAAGGCTACAGAGAGAAATCCTGTCTTGAAACCATCCTCCCCAACCCCCACAAAAAAGAACTTAGAACTTCAGACTTTTCCTTTGTCCTTGAAAGAGCAGATGAAAACCTTCTAAGCACGTTGTAGGGAAAGACTGATCATGGTTTGGATAGGAAATGTCCATCCCACAGCCCAGGGGTCCCTAAGAAGGTCTTGGTTCCCATTCCTGACAGGTTTTGATTTGATTATGAGGGTACTGACTTCATCGGAGGATTAATCAATCTATCAATAGCTTTAGAGCCAAATAGGCTGTTAGGAGGAAGAAACTCACTTGGAATGTGACTTTTTAGAGTAAATCTCTACTCTTTACCCTTCCTCTGCCTCTTTGCTTCCTGGCTTCCATGAGGTTAAGTAGCTGTGCACTCCTATACCATCTCTGCCATGATGCTTTGCCAGCCCATGAGCCCAAGGACGATGGGAAGAGTCTACCATTGACAGAAACTTCTGCTGCCGTGAGCTAAAAGAAATCCTTCCATCCTTAGGTTGTTTACCTCAGCTGTTTTGTCACAGAGCTTTCAAGTTCACTAACGCCTTGGGGATTGAACCCAAGCTCTTGGGCATTCTAACCACATGCCCAGTATCTGAGCCATGCCCCGGTTTAAAATAAATAATAAGTAATAAATAAATAAATAAATAAATAAATAAATAAATAAATAAATGAATAAATAATCTATTCTTTGACAATTTTATGCATATATTTAATAGGTGTTGGTCATATTCACCCCATTAGGTTCTTATGCCCCTTCCACTTGAACCCCTTCTGCTTCCTAATGAGTTCCCTCCTGGGTATTTTTTTTTTTTTTTGACCCGTTGGGTTTAACTACATAGGCATGGGTCAGGGGTTATTTACTGAAACATGGGTAACTAACCAGTGGCTCTACCAACACAGAAAAATCACTCACCCTACCCCCAAGTAATCAGTGACTGCCAATTGCTACCCAGGGAGGGGGTGGGGCATCCCACACCCCACATCACCCATCGTGGAATGCTGACAGGTGAAATCTTGAGCAGGCAACCACAGTTACTGTGATTTCATGAATGTAATGGCCATGCTATGTCCAGAAGACTTTCTATTTGCATAGAGTTTGCTACTAGTTCGACCATGACTAAAGACAAATCGTTCCTTGACTGTCGGGAAATATTAAATAAGTCTATATGCAAACAGATCATGTAAAATCATATGCATTTTTATGTAGAGAAGTACACAGATCTGTCATGTACTTGTGCTCACTATCATGTCTTGTCTTAGGTGTAACTCCAAGTCAATGATTGACAGTCAAGTGGCATTTCACACTGCTTGCCATGAAGGGAAGGAATTCTATTGCTCTCAGGTTTGCCCACTGATTCTTTTGTATTTCATGGCCTGTGTTGCCAGACAGGAGCATTGATCAGTAAGCTCCAAGGCTAGAGTCCTTCCTTGAGTTAGTTGGGCTGGGTTACTTAGTGGCTGGATGCCCAAGGCTTACTTGATACACTACTAGATTAGGTGTGCCCCAGAGGGTTTTCATATTGAATGGGTAAATGAGGCTGACAAATGCAGGGGGATTGCTTTTCCCAAGGTTGAGCTCATTTTCTGTAAGGAAACTACATGTTTCTATAAGTGATCTTGGAAAAACTTTCATTATTCATATCAATTTCCTCATCGACAGAGATACTAGAGCAACTCATTGGAGTCATTGAGGGTTGATCAAACAGGAAACCTCAGAAAAGAGTGCTCTGGATGGCCGCGTTGTTAAGACTACTGTATTCTTAGGTGGCTAACACACACACACACACATACACACACACACACACACACACACACACACACACACACGGACACATACACATGGACACACACACACACACACACACACACACACGGACACACATGGACACACACACACACACACACACACACACACACACACACACACGCAGTTCTGGTGTGGGGCTTCATTCATTTGCCAGCCTTAATAGCTATCATTGCCTTCCAGACTTTATGTGATTTAAATTGATAATGAGTTCCAGGCTTTAAATGACACGCTATGGAATGACTCATTATGCACAGGCCTATTTCTATCATCTGAGTGGGCTTCTTTTAATTAGGAATTGGGGAAACTGAAGGGTATAGATTTGTGGGTCTAAACTCTTCAAGACCAGGCCTTCCTTTGGTGGGCGTTGAGTTGAGTTGCACATGAGGCTGGTTGTGGTTTTTCCCAGTGAATCTCATCTCCTTTATTTCCTATATGGTGGAATTTGATGGAGCTGGTGATTACCGTTTAAATCATCTGAAGTTGTAAACTATAGTGACTTCCCAGGGGGATTCATCTGAGCCAAGATTTCCTCATATGAGTTCATCTAGAAAGTTTGGATAGGAATAAAACTTGGGGGTGTGATATCTCAAGCCTCAAGTACTTCTTGAAACAGAATTTCTTGGCAACCCTCCTCCTCTGCTTGATTTCTCCCACAGTCTCCTCATAGTAATCACTTTCTTTCGTTTTTTCCTTGAAACTGCTCTTACGTGGCCCTTCAATGTATTTAAACCTCAAGAATGAAGGTGCTTTATCGATCTTATGGAAAACCTATGTATGTATGGGTTTTCCTTCTCAAACCTGTATGGGTTTTTGTTTAATTTTTATATGTGTATGTGTGTCTATGTGTGCACAGGAATGTGTCCATGTATGTGCATGTGTATTGGGGCCCGAGGTTGATGCCGGGTATCAGTCACATTCTACCTTCTTTTTGAGACAAAGTCTCTCAGGGAGCCTTAAGCTCGCTCATTGAGCTGGCCTGGCTGTTAAAACCCGAGGATCTTCCTGTCTCTGCTTTCCCGGCACTGCTGTTGCAGGCACACATCACTGCATCTCCTCTATATGTGAGTTTTAGGTGTCTACTTCAGGTCTTCATGCTTGCATGGCACGAACATTAGTGACTGAATCATGTCTCCATCCCCATTTGTGTGTGTGTGTGTGGTGTGGTGTGTGTAGTGTGATTCTGGAGCCCACTCATCTGCTAGAATAGGTGGCCAGTGAGTTCCAGGGATCCTCCTGTGTCTGCATCCAATGACCTCTGCCAGTACTTGGGTTTCAGACGCATGCTGGAACCGTGGCTTTTTACATTGGTGTTGGGGATTTGAACTCAGGTCCTCAAGCTTGCACAGTGGACACTTGACCAACCAAAGCTTCATCTAGCCACTCCTTTTATAGTTTTACATTGGGAAATGATTCCTACTACAGGCTTGATTCTTAGACATCTTTTGCATGCTGTCTAATAACCACTGAAGCTTAGTGGGGTTATAGGATAGTGAAATGACTGATCTTATGAACTGGCTAGGAAAAATAGCAGGGCTCTCTAACTATAAATACATATTTGTTCATGGAGAAGCTTAAGGACTTGAGCAAATTCAGCTCGGTCATTTCTCACATATACACCTCTCACCGAGGCTCACAGCTACTGAGGTACCCCACTTTAATACTTCGGAGACCATGTTGATAGTTCATATTATATCACTGTAATTTGAGTGCTTGGCTGGCAGGCATTTTTTTAAGAAAAAAAAATTAATATTTGCTTGATTTTCTGATAAGAAGAATACTACAAAAGAATATTGCAAAACCTTGAAGGCTTGGCAGGCTTTCCCATGTGGGTGGAAAAATGTTGTTCTGAAGCCAAACTGGAATTGCTCATGAAATATAACATAAAAAAATACATTAAAAAAAGAACACTGATCTCGGGGAAAAGACACAGATATAAATATATAAAACAACAAAGCTTAGGGCTTTATCAGTGTGTGCTATACAGACACAAAGGCAGAGTCATGATGTTATGAAAATCACGGATCTCTGATATTAGAGATATTTGGAAACTCTTTATTATGCTGATTTTAACCTTGATCAGATTCCTACTGTGTCTGGGATCTCTGCTTGGGGCTGCTATCTTTCTGTCTTGCTCTTGCCCACACCCCTCCTCAGCCTTTGTCATGTGGCCTCACACAAGCTGCATGGATCTCTTCTGAGCTGGAAAGTTGCTTGAAGCTGGAAGATTCCAGCAAGCTGTGTTTGTTCGCCACTCTAACCCTACTGCTGAGAGGCTGAGGCAGGAGGATCAGGAGTTCAAGGGTAATTTTGACTAGATAGTGAGTTAGAGGCCAGTCTGGGCTACATGTAATCCTGTCTAAAAAAATCAAAGGAAGAACAAAATTGACCACACAACTAACTTACTGAAAGGTTATAGGTTATTCAAAGTTTTGCTTTGATTCTTTTTTTTTTTTTTTTTTTTTTTTTTGGTTTTTTGAGACAGAATTTTTCTGTGTAACAGCCCTGGCTGTCCTTGAATTCACAGAGATCTGCCTGGCTCTGCCTCCCGAGTGTTGGGTTTAAAGGTGTATGCCACCACCACCCGGCTTGCTTTGATTCTTGTCATGCTTCTAGAACTTCAAGAATGAACGTGCTTCAATTTTAGGACCACCATTTCTCCCTCATTTTTATTTTTCCTTTTGAACCCTACTCTGATTAGATGTCTGCATTTCCCCACTTACTTACACTTAACTTCTCATAAACTCTTCAGCATTCTAATGCTGTATCATGAATACATGGGACAAAGTGTACTTAAAAAGACAACCCAAAACTAGCTGGTTGAATAAAGTTTTGCAGTTTTCCATGGGTGATCTATTGTTAACTTCATGTTTAAGTTCAAAGGATGTAGATTAAAATGTGTGCCCAAAATATCATCCCATGGAGGTTATCAGACACTGGGCTTTCCAAACTACTGTCCATCTGGTTTTCCTACAGAATCCTGATATACAATGGCTGTGGATTTAGGAATTTTCTGTGAAGGAAAGGTGGCTGACGTCAACTGCCACGTTGACCTTATCTTATCCACCTGAAGACTGTGTGTGTGAATGGTGTTTCACTGAAACGCAAGTAACCATTTCTTGCTAAATAGGACAGGGAAAAGAGATGATGTCATGGGACAGGTTGGAGATTATTCCAAACAAAGGGTATATTGTAGCTTAGGAGAAGTGGGAGACCAGACGAGCAGTAGTTAATGAGTAATCAACTAAGTGTTCACTGAGTCCTTCCTATAGCCCCAAAGTGAAGTAACTGGTGTGAGAATCAATGCCATAATGTATTGCCCTAAGAGGAAGTTATGATCTTATTTGGCAATGTGTGTTTTGCATATCACATGAAAGCAGCATGTTTCATAGAAGTGTCGGAAGTACAGGCAGAATCTGAAGGTGGGAGACACAGTGATACATAGATAAGCAAGCACAAGTTGAGGAAGGCTTATGATGGACACTAAAGAATTTCAGGTGGTCCTTTGAGACTACTGGCTGAAGATCCGAGGTGGGTGGAGCTTATAGAGAGAATGAGCTTTGATGTGCAGGGATATTTATGGGAAAGGAACGTGAAGTCTCAGATATTGAAGGCAGGTGACTTCAACCTTGATGTGAAGGGAAGTGATAGTGGATTCCTAACCAGGTGCACTCTGGGAAGCCCAAGCTGTTATCAGGGCACACGGTGGAATGGCATAGGATGTGCAGGAAGGTATGAATTTCCTCAAAGTGTACTTATAAAAATGATTTGTTAGCCAGGCATGGTGACGCACGCCTTTAATCCCAGCGCTCGGGAGGCAGAGGCAGGTGGATCTCTGTGAGTTTGAGGCCAGCCTGGTCTACAAAGTGAGTTCTAGGACAGTTAGAGCTGTTACACAGAGAAACCCTGTCTTGAAAAACAAAAACAAAACAAAACAAACAAACAAAAAAAAAAACAACAAAAAATGATTTGTTGGGCTGAGAGTAAGGTAATATGAAGTGGATGATTTGAAAGTGAACAGGCCAGTGGCATTTAACACATTCACAACATTACACAGCCATCTCTGCTGCCTGGTGCCAAAGCATTTCCACCATTCCAAAGTAAGACTCCGTCCTACGGAAGGGACGTCCTCCCACAGTCTTCCCAGTTTCCAGCCGCCATCAGCAGGCACCCTGCCTCTGCCGTTATGGTTATTTAAGTGAGTTATACAATCTGTAATTTTTGTGTTTGTTTTTTTTCCCAATATACTTTATGTATTAAGACTTCCTTATGTTTGTGTCTAAAAAGTATCCTGGAGACCTACTTTTTAAAGATTTAAAACATTTTTATTCTATTTATTTATTTTTTTTTTACTGTGTATATATACGCATGTGTGTTTGTGTGTATGCACACATTTGTGCACATCCATGGCATAGACATGGAAGTCAGAGAGCAACTTCCAGGAGCTGGTTATCTCCTTCCACCATGGGGCCGGAGGGACTGATCCCAAGTCATCAGGTTTGACAGCGACTACTTAGCCAACCGAGCCATCTCAGCAGGTGCGAAGACCTAGTTCTGACCAGTGTGGAGGCAGATGGATGGACTGGTTTATCCGAACTATGTTTTGATGCAGGGGATAATTGTTAAATTTTATAGTTCCATTTTGTCTATATATATGATACATATAAGCTATATATATGTACATACACACACACACACACACACACACACACACACACACACACACACACATATATATATATATAGTAGACACATATAAGGAAGCTATTTTGAGTAAATGTAGTTTGACAGGCCCAGTGGTGCAGGCCTGAGTCCCAGCTAGTTGAGAGGCTGAGTCAGGAGAATCACAAGTTCAAAGCTAGCTTGGGCTACAGAATTAGTTAAGTCTTGCCTGGGAAATTTAGTGTGAGCCTGTTGCCAGTGAAAAACAGCAGTAAAGAGGTCAGCAAGTAGCTCAGTGGTAAAATGCTTGCTCAGTATCCACAAAGGCATAGTTTCAGTTTACAGTAACACACAGAACAGTTGAAGTGATTAATTTTAGGGAATAACATCTGAAATGTAGAGTAAAATTTATTAGTAGTCACACTGGACGATGGTCTCAAATTTGGAAAAGAAATGATAATTGAGGTCTTTCTTCACATTTGAATTCTTCTTATATTGAGACAGGGTCTCATGTAGCCCAGGCTGTCCTCTAACTTTGTGTGTTGCGGAGGCTGCCCTCCCTTGTTCTCCTGTCCCTCTGGCCCCCACCTTCTGCATGCTGAGGTTTCAGGTGTACACCATCTTGATGGCTGAGCTCTCTTGTGAAAGATCTGTTAGTTGTTCCGGAAGTTGAACCTGATGGAAGCAGACTGGAAACCAGCCCAGGCACGGAAATCGAATACTTCACAGAAGGCCAGACACCAATTTTATCTTGGCAAAGTATATTTTGCTGTGCCTATAATGGGACAAAGTCAAAGGCTGGAGGCAGGGGACTCGTAAGACATGCTGAAGAGGTGTCATTGGGGCATTTTCCAGACGGGGTGACAGCGGGAGAGCGTGATGATGAGACGCACAGTCACCGAAAGCTGGTTTTCGTCAGTGTGCTTTCACAGCAACGGAGAAACAACCAGCGCATCAGCATTACATACACGCTATTCAGTTAAGAGAGAAACGTAGAAGGATGAAAATTTCCTTATTTGTTTTTGCGCACTGGAGGTAAGTAAGCCCTGGGACCTCATGATGGCAGGCAATCATTCTTCTGCTGAGCTTCCTTCCCAGCTCCACCAAGAGAAAAGCCACTTCTAGCCTCATGTTGTAAGTTATCAGCATGTAACTAGTAACCAAACTTCTAGTTCTTTCTTTCATTGTGTGAGACCAGATCAGCAGACCATCTTTCCAGTGGAACAGTTTTTTGTTTTTTGTTTTTTTTTCCTTTTGAGACAAGGTCTTGCTTGGTGCCTCAAACTCAAGATCTCCCTTTTCTCAGCCTCCCATATGTTGGGGCTCCAGGCATGTACCACCATCCCTGGCTTTCCAAATGCAGTTTATCAGTGCCATCATGCTTAAAATCTTTTACGTGTTCAAGTCTAGTCAGAAGAAAAACATTAGGCAAATCCAAATCCAAGGCAGTCTACAAAACCCACAACCAGAACTCTTCAAAGATCACAAAAAGACTAGTGAAGACTGACAAGTTGTCTCAGCATAGGGGTGTCCAGGCAGACAAGATGATTGAACTATCTGCTATTCTGGATAGAATCTAGGGATGACAAAGGAAGTTAGCCGGAAAGCTGGGGGAATTTAAACAAAAGATGGGGTTCAGTTAGAAGCCCCGTTTCTTAGTTTTGATAAGTATGTCTTCTCATGTGACTTGGTGACATTAGAGAAAACTGAGTAAAGGGCATATAGGAAATTCTTACGCTGTCCTTGGAACCTTCCTATAAATCATCTCTCTTTCTTTCTCTAATTCATATGGAAAAAAAGTCGATACCGGCAGCTCTTTGCTTTGAAGAGGAAATTTGTATGTGTTAGAGTAATCTATGGGCCTTTCTCGAATGATCCAGGCTGCCTTGCCTTCCCTAATCTTACTTCTGATAATCTCACTCAGTGTCCACCCTTCACTGGGTCCCATGGAACCATGTGCCATGTCTTACTCCTCCTCAAGCCTTTGTTTCCTTTTCCTGTGTCACTTCCTAGTTATTTTTTAACTTCCTATATATGATTATTTTCTTTGAAATATGTCTACCCCATTCCCAAGCCACAGCTCTGCAGGAGTCCACTACTGCCTCTTTCAGGAATGACAGAAATCCCTTTCTGGCTACTCTCTCCTCCCTGTTCCCATCCAATGTATTCTCCACTTAGGAGCCACAGTGAACTCTTGAAAGCATGAATTGTTCTTCAAACTTTTCACTGGGCCCTCTTGTTCCCAGAGTGAAATCCACCAGGCTCTGCAGCCCCTTAGTTGTAAGAGCTCTGTGGCATCATCTTCCTACCAGACTCGGAGACGGGCTGCTGTGCACTCTTGTGTATTACCTGTGGTTGGGTCCTACTAATTGTTCAACAGTTCCTGCCCCTATTTCCACGCTTACCTGCTGGTTTCTGTTCAAGATGAGAGGAAAGAGATAACTATCTTTTTATGGTTAATATCAGTCTCCTGGTTCTGTCCCTTATCAGTTGTGTGACCATGGGTAAGCTGTTTGGATCCTCTGTGTCTGTTAGCTCATCAGTTGTGAGGAATTATAGGAAGTGAAGCAGTTACATCATTACCTGGCAACAGAGTAGGGTTAAGAATAGTGGTAGCTAGGCTATAATCTGTTCTGGGTCTTTGTAGCACTGAGCAGAAATGTAATGAGTGCATTATATAGATACCCTCGGGTTTCCAAAGTCTTACACAAATATTTGTTGAATAACTGCTCTTTCCTTTGTTTGGAGTGTGTTTGCCCTCATGCCTCTCACTCCCATGTAGCCAGCAATATGGGCTCTTTGCTTCAACCTCAGCCCTGGGGTTAGTTCTACCAAAGGCCTCTCCTAGGCATGCCATGTCCACTGAAGCAGATCCATCTTCCTGCCGCTTGGCCCCACAGTTCCCACATTGGTAGAACTTCCTGTCTCACTTATTAGCCCATAAAATGGGTGAGAGCTGCTGGCGGAGAATGAGGCTTTCAATGGTGTTGAGTCAACCACTGATCATCTCACTGGTGTCCTTAGGATCACTGTGCTGTTCTGAGGACCCTCTAGTAAGTTCATGGTAATTCCCAGTAACTGGTGGAAGCAGATAAAGAGATCCACAGCCAAGCACTGGGCCCAGCTCCAGGAGTCCTCCTAAAAAAAGGGAGGAGGGATTGTATGGGGAGGGGGCATCAAGGTCATGATGGGGGAACCCACAGACAGCTGACCTGAGCTTGTGGGAGCACATGGACTCTGGACCAACAGTTAGGGAACCTGCATGGTACTGACCTAGGCCCTCTGCATGTGTGTGACAGTTGTGTAGCTTGGTCTCTTTTTAAGGCTCCTAGCTGGGCAGTGGTGGCGCACTCCTTTAATTCCAGCACTCGGGAGGCAGAGGCAGGTGGATCTTCATGAGTTCGAGGCCAGCCTGGGCTACAGAGTGAGTTCCAGGGAAAGCACCAAAGCTACACAGAGAAACCCTGTCTCAAAAAAACCAAAAAAGGAAGAAAAAAAAAAAAAAGGCTCCTAGCAGTGAGATTAGGACCTGTTCCCTGGCACTTAGCTGGCTTTTGGGAACCTGTTTTCCATGCTGGATTACCTCACCCAGCCCTGATGCAGGGGGAGGAGCTCGGTCCTGCCTCAACTTGATATGCCATGCTTTGTTCAAGTCCATGGGGCCTGCCTCTTTCTGAATGGAGATGGAGGAGGAGTGGATGGGGGGTAGATGGGAGTTGGGGGGAGAGAACAAGAGGACAGGAGGGAGGGGAAACTGTGGTTGGTATGTAAAAAAAAGTGAAAAAGGTGTTAATTAAATAAGATAAAAGAAAGATTCCCTCATGTTATACTACTGTAGTATAGACTTAGAACTCAGTGATAACAGGGTCTTGGGGCACAGTAAAATAGAAACATGTTTGAAAACTGTTTTAGGTTGGAGAAGTTGAATAGGCAGACACTGTAAGTACATTGTCAATATTCAGATGCAATCGCCCTGGAAACAGGCAGGGTAAATGTCTTAAGGCTCTTTCCTCTTAAATACCTCAAGCTGTCCTCTATGTTGTTGGTCTACAATAAAGGCTTAGTGAGTGCTTAGTGGACGAGCACAAATGCTCATCAGAGATGACGGGAGCAAGAGAAAGCCACGGGGATGCCTGGTCCAACTCCATCACGGTGAGTGGAAATTATCCTCAGAAGGTTTCAAAATGAGGGGAAAAAATCTATTTCTGAGCTATTATGTAAAAACCTACTTGGTGGAGGCAAGAGCGGAGGTGATTCTCTAAGTTCAGACAGAACATCAGTGCAGAACAGGTTTCCAGATCCTCTTCCCAAACGGCGAGGGGACTTCTGTGTTCAAAGGATTCAGTCCATTCAGATTTTCTGATGCTCTGGGATGAATAGCTCATTTCAGATCACACTGTGCCATCTAATTTCCCTTCTTCCCAGCTGTGTTGAATTCCCAACCTCCTATGGAGACATGCAAGAGTCAAACTGGGATTGCCCAGGCGTGAACTCTTGGCAGCTCTACATTTATAATATATGTATATATATATATATTCATATAAGTGAATATATATGTATATATATTCATTTTTGGGTTTGCTCAACAATAGAAAATAAGGCTCAAATTATCACCAAGTAAGACTAACATAATTTGGAATCCTCTCTTAGTCACTGTTCCATTGCTGTGGAGAGACCCCATGACCAAAGCAACTCTTATGAAAGAAAGCATTTAATTAGGGTCTGGCTTACAGTTTCAGGGGTTTAGTCCATTATCATCATGGTGGGGAGCATGGCTACATGCAGGTAGGCACTGGGGCAGTAGCTGAGAGCTACATCCTGATCCATAGGCAGAGAGAGAGAAAGAGAGAGAGAGAGAGGGAGAGGGAGAGGGAGAGGGAGAGGGAAAGGGAGAGAGTGGGGGAGAGGAACAATGCCTGGGCCTGGCATGAGCTTTAGAAACCACAAAAGCCCACCCCCTGGGGGCACACTTTCTCCAGGAAGGCCACAGCTACTCTAACAAGGCTACATCTCCTAATCCTTCTAATTCTTCTCAAGTTGCATTACTGTCTGATGACAAAACATTCAAATATATGAGCTTATGGGGTCACTCCTTTCTTTCTTTCCTTCTTTCTTTCTTTCTTTCTTTCTTCCTTTTTTTTTTTTTTTTTTTTTTTTTTTTGAGACAGGATTTTCTCATATAGCCCTGGCTGTCCTGGAACTTACTATTTAGACCAGGATGGCCTCGAACCCAGAGATCCACCTGCCTCTACCTTCCAAGTGCTGGGATTAAAGATGTGCACCACCACTGTCTGGCGGGGTGGGGTGGGGTGGCATTCTTATTCAAACCACCCTAAACCATTTTTAACATGCTACTTATAGAATATACAAATTCAGGAAACAACAACAACGAAAAACCCTAAATGAACCAATCCACATATTTTTGGTGCTGAAAAAGATAAAGAGACTAACCAAATTCTTGTTAGTAATATGATCTTGTACCTTACAACTAAGTCACTTAGACAAGATGGGTGTTCATGAAAACAAACAAAACAAAACAAAACAAAACAACATAGAAATTTAAAAAAATCAATACAAAAAGGACATCCATATAGGAAGCAAATTTTGGGCATTGGAACCTCAGTGTTGGTTTTATCTGCTGGAATCATGGAGGAACACACCATCATTACTGGAGTTCTGCTTCCTGGTAAGCTTTCTATGAGAACAGCAGTCTCTTATCGTACATGCTGACCCAATGTGGTATTGTCCAGCACGTGTGCTATGACTATAATATAGAAACTGGTCTGCATGAAGTGAGGAAGAGTCAGGATGTCATGACTGTCATTTTGGTACAAGTGGGCCACCACAGCAAGGCTCCAGAGAACGTTAAAGGTGACAGCAGTCTGGTCATGAAAGATTATATTATTGAGAGATTGAAGAACACATTCCGTGATAAAAGACAGAGAACCGGAAATCTGAGAGTGCCAATTCTCCCAGCAGGATAACCAGGAGGCCATATTGAGCTTAATTTTCTTTTGAATACTTTAAAGGGGAATTTGTATCTACCTAAGGGGCTTAAACCCGATTGACAAAGCCCTTGAAGTGTTCTCAGCTACAGAACAAGAAGAGTTAATTGGGCAAGATAATGGAGTCAATTTTGTTAATTCTTCAAGTATTACAGTTTTTTTTCTTTCCCTGTCAGGTTATGGGTAATTATAAACTCAAGAAAAATCAGATTTACAGGCTGGAGTCTTTCCAAGCGATTTCAGCACTGGGAAGGGATGACTGGGCATCAGGAAGAAACCTCAAGGCAAAGAGCCTTCACACAGTATTGGGAAAAAATTCTTACATGTTTCTCATTTAAAAGCAAAGACCTACAAATTAACTTTTACATAGCACTTAACCAGGGATTTACTTTTGAGCACATGGAATCATTAACAGATTGTCAATTTCACTGTGGAATTTTGGCCACATGAGAAAGTATAAAGGTATATATACCTTTATATATATATATATTTATATATATATATATATACCTTTATACTTTCTCTCTCATTTTTTTTTGATAGATGAACAAAGGGATTTGTTTCTGTGTGGTTTATAATAGCAAAACAATTCAAACACCCTTTTTACCCATTAAGAGGTGGTTAATAAAACATATTCACATAATCAAGTGGTATAAATTAAGATGCCTACCATATGCTACTCTTTAATTTCATTAATTCATTCAAATAATTGTCTTGGATGTCAGTTACATATATTTAAGCTGCTGGGGATAAAGGACTCAAAGAGAACCGAGTGGGGGTGGGGAGTGGGGGGGTTGTGTGTATTTAGTCCTCGTCATGTGGAGGCAGATGCAGGAGGATTGCTTCAGTCAAGCAGTTCAAGGCCAGCCTAGGCAAAATGACTAGATATGGAGGGGAGGGGAGGAGGAGGAGGGGAGGAGCAAAGGAAGAGGAGAGAAGGGGAGGAGGGGAGAGAAGGAGGAGGGAGGAGGAGGGAAGGAGAGGAGGGAAGGAGGAGGGGAGGAGGGGAGGAGGGGAGGAGGGGAGGAGGAGGGAAGGAGAGGAGGGAAGGAGGAGGGGAGGAGGGGAGGAGGGGAGAAAGGGAGGAGGAAAGCTGGCTGAACAGGGACTCTAAGGATGACCAGCCTTTGAAATGAATGGTTCTCATGGAGCTAGAGTATGGGGGAGGAAAGAAGAAAATAACGAGAAAGATAATTTCAAATAGTTATGTTTTTAAAATGTAAAGCCAGGCAACATGATAGCGGAGATTGATTTAGTCATGGAAGGCCTGAGAGGCAGCATGGGTGGAGAAGGACTGGGGGCTGCTGTTCTAGGCCAACAGAACTTTCAGAAGGATGCTCCCGCAGTACAGTACACTCATACCTGCTGCAGCCCATGCCGCTGGCTTCCCCTGAAGACGCTCCGGTGGTCCTGTAGGACTTTGCAGGCCACAGTGAGGAGTTTACATGGATCCTGCGTTCAGTGGGATGGAGCTATTACAGATCCAGGCAGCGTGCTCTGATAGACGGCAGGCTGGCAATGCGTGGTTAGAAGAATAGATGCCGGGCCGGTCATGAAGTCTGAACCCTGAGTTTAAGTGAGAGAGGATGGTGTCTTGGACCATAATGCAGGCTTTGAAGATGGAGAATGGGGAGTCATTCAGGTTTTCTTTTAGAAGACAGTGCTATTCAGATCAGCAGTTTGTAGTTTCTCGATGTGGAACTTGATCTAGCTTCTTAGAGCCCAATGGTTCTCAACTTTCCTAATGCTGCAACCCTTTAATATAGTTCCTCATGTTGTGGTGATCCCCAACCTTAAAATTATTTTCACTGCTACTTCTTAACCATAATTTTGCTACTGTTATGAATTGTAATGTAAACATCCGTGTTTCCTAATGGCTTTAGGTGACCCTGTGAAAGGGTCATTCAGCCCCAAAGGGGTCGTGACCCACAGATTGAGAACCACTGTTGTAGCCTCTCTAACACCCACCCCCCCCAACATTATACAGAATGCCAACTGTTCTATCTCTTTTAGGGGGTACTGTTATATAAGATAAGAGAAACCCACAGAAAGAATTTGGTACCTGTGAATGTATTATGTAAATACAGTCGTCCCTTGGATATCAAAAGCTGAGACTGTTCAAGTCCCTAATATAAAGGGCAAAATTTGCATGAAACTTACACACATCCTGCAACATACTTTAAATGGTCTCTGCTTTGCTTACACTACAGAATACAATGTAAATGCTATGTAAATACTTGTTACATATATTGTGCAGGCAAGAGCAGAAAAGCCTGGGGCTGGGGGTGCAGCTCAGTGGCATAGAGCGATTGTGGAGCATGGGGAAGGACCCAGGTTCTACCCGCAGCACTGGAAAAATAAACAAGGGCCTGAGCATGGTTAGTTCATGTGCATTTCTCTGCTGCACATGTTTGAACCTCAGTTGGTTGAATGTGGAAACTGGGGGTCTAGTAGCTCACTACTTAATGGGGGTAGCCCTACTGTGTAAGACATTCCCACAGTTTCAGAGATGCCATAAGGAAAATATCACCACAGTCGGAGTTTGGGGCTCCTTCCGTCTCTAGTGTCATAGGGGTAGCATTGACTACTTTAGAGAAATTTGTCTAGATCTGTTTTCTTAATGAGAAGGATATAAAACGCACTGGGGTACGTCAATCAAAGCAGAGTAGGAAGGTGCAGCTGGCCAGGGGGCAGACTGAATTAATAAGGACAGGGTAATTGGCAAACACACTGCTTTAGTAAATGCTCAAAAGAACAAATGAATCAAGTACTTCCCAGTCTGTCTCTGCTGTACTGGTTATGCTGGAAGGACTTCGCTATGCCAAGACTCTCCAGGGCCTGGATTCCTCTTGGTTGTCAATCAGCCCTTTCCAGGTACCTTTCTCTATGAAGCACTGGGGTAAAGTTTGGAAAGTGCCAGACGGTCAGGTGTTTAGTAATCACAACGTTTCCTAATTGGGAGATGGGAAATGGAGAGAGCCTTTGAGAAACATAGTTCACTCCTTTTGTACTTTAAGAACTAGGACTTAGGGGAGGGAATGGGAGCATCTTTTCTAGTTGAAGTTGTTGTGACATAAAATACACGGTATGAAACGTAGGTATGAATGGAGACATCGTGCCAACTCACTTAGCAGTTTTTGGGTTGCCTTCAAGCCGTAGATGTTGAATGATACTCAATTTATGTTTTGCAACCAGTGCGAAGAATGATTTGAAGTACTCCTACACCCGTGCTTTGGCTCAGGGTATATGGGAATTATGGAGAGGGGACAGTGCTTGTTGTTGCTGTTGTTTGTTTGTTTGTTTGTTTTAGATAAGTCTTGCCAAGTAGCCCAGGCTAGCATTGAACTCACAGTCTTTGCCTTCAATTTTATTTCTTATTATTATTATTATCTGTATGTGTAGTATGTGTATGTATGTGTGGGTTGGAGTGTCACAGTGCACACGTGGAGGTCAGAGGACAACTCTGTCGAGGCTGTTCTCTCCTTCTACCACATACATAGGTTCTAGGGATGAAACTCAGGTCACCAGGGTTCACCAGGCTTGGGCAGCAAGTGCCTTTACCTGCTAATCTATCTCACTTGCCCTGCAGTTCTTCTTCAGCCCTCCTCAGTTCTGTGTTACAGACATGAGCCCCTATGTCTGGCTGTGGAGGAGGTTACACAGTGAAAAACTCTCCTCTGAGTTATATCCCCTCTAGAGGTTCATATGAAGGACCAGATAAGAAGGATAGAAATGCCTGCATTTCTATCAATGAAGCTTTATGGACCCTGAGACCCCATTATACATTTCTCTTGTGAAAGTCTAGTTGATGGCAATGACTCCAACTACTGGCATTGACTGTCTTTGAGTTCAATCTTCTCTTGGTTTCATCATACCACTTGCCATCTCTCTTTACTTTCAAGCACTGGCCCAGGAAGCTAGCTAGCTCTGCTCATGTCCAAGCTTACTTTCCTAGGGGAAAAATGAGCATTGCCTCTCTTCCTGAAAATGTGTCCAGCAATAATAGAAAACTCTTTACGAAAAGCAGAAATGTTAACACATGCAAATGTAGCGTTGGCTTTGTGCAATTCAAGGAGCACTGCATACTTGTACCAGCGGTGAACATGCAGACTCTGGGTAGTCATTGGGAGGGTTTTTTTGGTTCTAATATGTATTTTTAGCATGTGAGAAATAGCAATCTTCCATATAAAACAGATGTGGGGCTTGCACAAAATGAACAGATTTGGCCTTGTGAGGCAACGTGGAAGTAGTGATAGAGTATTTCAACTAAAAGATATTCTCCAGAATGCTAACAAATCAAGTGAGAAGAATGCTCTTTGCAAGCAAAAATATTGACTCATTAAGAAATGTTGACATCTCTGCTCTGCTTGCTACTGGCTGGGGAACCAAGAGTCCCTGGTTGGCCATCATGGATTCTCTGCCAGAAGCAAATGGCATCTTGGCTGTAAGCCTTTTGACAACACTGAGTGAAGACAGCTTGGAAATGTATTTTTCTTACCCATGAGCATCTCTTCAGCTCTGGCCATGGTCTTCGTGGGTGCAAAGGCAAACAACAAAAGTCAGATGATTCAGGAACATTCTTGGAATAAATGTAGTGGCAATGGAGGTGGAGATGTCCACCAGAGCTTCCAGTCACTTCTCAGTACCTACTTGCTCAAAACAGCCAAAAGCTCTTCAAGAAAAATTTGTGATTTTTAAAAGTCTTTTAATATTCCTGTTTCAAGTTCTGTCAAGCAGATATGGGAGAGCTGGACTTTATGGGTGCAACAGAGCAGTCCCCAAAACACATCAACACTCAGCCAAAAAGACAGAAGATAAGACCGAAGAGTTGCTGTCTTCAAGTACAGTGATTTCAGACACTCTGCTGGTCCTTGTGAATGCCGTCTACTTTCACAGAAACTTCGAGAAGCAGTTTAAGAAAGAGAACACTCAGGAGATGCCTTTCAAAGTCACCAAGAATGAGGGGAAATGTGTGCAAATGAGGTTTAAGCAGTCTACTTTTAAGATGACTTATAAGAGAGATATTACCCAAGGTTCTGTTGCTTCCCTGTGTTGGCAATGAACTGAACATGATCGTCATGCTTCCAGATGAAGATGTTGAACTGAAAATGACGAGAAAGGAAATAGGAGAAATTCATAGAGTGGATGAGGCTGGACAAGATGCGCGAAGAAAGGGTGGAAGTTCTCCTCCTGCGATTTAAACTGGAGGGGAATTAAGATATGTAGGAGGTCCTGTGCAGGCTGGGCATGTAGTACCTTCAAGCAGGGCAAGGTGGGATTTTTCGGAATGTCTTCCAACAAGGCTTGTTTCTGTCCAAGGTCGTGTGTAAGTCCTTTGTGGAGGTCATTGAGGAGGTCACAGAGGCTGCAGCTGCTGCAGCTGCCATCCTGGTGATAAGGTGCATGCAGGCCAACTCTCACTTCTGTGATGATCAACCTTCTTTTCCTTCGTTCAGCATGTGAAGACCAACAGGCATCTCTTCTGTGGCCAGCTCTCCTCTTCCTGAGGGAACGGTGATGCTGTGTCTGCCTTTTACCCACTCTCTATGGCTTGCCTGTGACCTAAGTGACCTTATCCATAAGTGTGACGAGAGTTATGAAACGAAGTGCTTTATGGCACCCCCCCAAAAGAAACTTGTTGAAGCAGAATTGTTCATGAGTTATTATTACTTGTTCCCATACAAATATTTTCTATTTAAACTCAAAGCAACATTTTAAGGGGAGAAATGTCTTTTTTTCATGTCCTGTTTAATAATACAATAACTTTGTTTTCAAAATCTCATTTTATTCCAGCTGGATGATATATGATCTCATTATACAAAGCCTTATTATTGTAACATATAGCTCTATGTGTCTGTAGAGAATGTGAGGCATACCCTTTGTCCATTTAGACTACATGCTGTTCAGCAGAAACCTCATCTTTAATAAGAGTTATAGAAATTATTTTAATAAAGCTATTAACAGCTCATATGTTAAAACATTTGTAGCTTTTGACAGATATGTGATTTGTATTCTTCCATAATGAGACTACTAAACAATATTATTAATAAGCAATCAGTTTAACTGTATGTGTTTGGTAAAGAAATTGTAAAAATAAATGTAGAATTTATATGCGAAAATTGCAAATGTGTTTTGGAAAAGAGTGTGCTTACATTTGGACAGGTGACCCTGACAAAGTCATGTGACACATAAGTCCACCCAGTCACTTCCCTGAGACTCTCTGGGTATTAGCAGTGCACACACTCCTGGCGTACACGATCTTCAGTAGCTGGGGCCTGGAGACGTTCTTCTCCATCTGAAACACTCTGCCATTCTGGAACCCAGGGCTTGCCAGTTTCTTGCTGTAGATTTTCTTCCCCTTAGAACCTGGAACTCCCGCACGCTTCAAGCATTCCCGATTAGGTTGAGTTCTTTTCTTTGAATGCCACATCTTGCACTTCTCCGTTTGTAGCACCTAGTATATCTGCTATTTTGTTGTTGCTACAACCCTTCAAGAAGGTTTCTTCCTTCCTCTCTTCCTCTTTCTCTCCCTCCCTCCCTGTCTTCCTTCCTTCCTTCTGTATATTAGTGTTTTGCCTGTGTGCTTGTCTGTCTGTGCACCACAAGTGTGCCTGGTGCCTGTGGAGGCCAGAAAAGAGGGCATCAGGGACCCTAGAGTTACAGAAAGTTGTTAGCCATCCTGTGTGTACTGGGACTCTAATCCCAGATTTTCTGTAGGGACACATGCTCTTAACGGCCCAGCCATCTCTTCCAGCCCCTTAGCTGACAGGCCTATGGAAGGGAAGGCACAGGGTTCCATCTACGAGGATGAGAGCTTGTTACCTTATAATGGGAGGGAGCAGACGCAGAAGCTCTTTTTTTAAAGGGTGGTTTTCAGAAGTGTAGGCGAAAGCTTGTTCACAAGAGCATGGACATTTTCCCAGTGGCTACACCACTGAAGAAAATGTTTCTTCCTCCCAGGAATAAGGCTAGTTTAAAAGAGGGGGAGGGGAGAGAGGAGGAAGATCAAGGGGAGGAGAAGGAATGAGAGGAAAAAGAGGAGGAGAGAAGAAGATGGAGAAGGGGAAGGAGGAGGAGAAGGAGGAGGAGGAAGAGGAGGAGAAGAAGAAGGAAGAGAAGGAGGAGAAGGATAAGAAGGAGGAAGAGGAGAAAGAGGAGGAGGAGGAGGAGAAGGAGGAGTAGGAGGAGCAACAGGAGGAGGAGGAGCAAGAGGAGGAGGAGGAGGGGGAGGAGGGGGAGGAGAAGGACATGATTAAATACTTGTCAGCTTTTACTTGGTGAACACACTTCATAATGATCCTATTTGTAAGCAACAACTTTAGTAAAGACTCTAAGTTCTCACCTAACTCTAAGTTTAAAGAATGAACTTGGCTTTGGGAGGGAAATAGATCCGGAAGTTCTCATCACACCGTTGTCATCCTGGCTGTCTTTCCCCTCTGTCAATGTTTCCTTTTGCGTTGACTTCATCCTACTCAGAATCCCCCCCAAGAGGCCATGCTGTCCACAGGCAGTCTCAGTACAAAATATTTGTAATTGTCCGCTGTGGTGATTCATACCTGTTATCCCAATATTTAGGAGGGTGAGGCGAGGGGGGTTCTGGGAATTTGAGGTCAGACCCTGGTGTAAAAAGAAAAACCAGAACAGAACAAAACAAAAACTGTAATGACATCTTTGTATCGAGGTATAAGGACACAAGAATGCCTAGAAAGATATGTATAAAAACAGTGCCTTTCCCTAGGGGATGCCATCAGCAGCTTTGGAGGCCTTCCTCGTCTGGCCCTGTGTTGGCCACACATGGATGATGCCAGGGTCTAGTTTGATGCTTCTGTAGCATAAAAGTGGCCAAGCCAAGGAATATGTTCACCTGGTACCACAAGAAAGGCTTTGAATTTGTAGGTAGAGTATAATGGCACATGCCTTAAATACCAACAATTGGAAGAAAAGAAACAGAAAAACTGGAGGCTATGTGGTGGGCCGGCAGAAATCTCTGGTTTGGACCACTCACCTGTTCTGCTTAACAGGTCTAGACTAGTATGTTTAGTAATGCATGGAATTTGACTGGAGAGCACTTTATAAACTTTCCTTATTGTTATTATTATTGTTGTTGTTATTGTTATTATAATCATCATCATCATTATTATTATTGTTGTTATTTGGAGACAGAGCTCATGTAGCCTAGGCTGGTCTCAAACTCACGATGTAGTTAACAATGACCTTGAACTCCTGATCCTCTTGCCTCCACCTCCCATGCTAGAAGTACAGGACATGTACCATTATACCTGACTTGGAGGGCACTACAAACCTTGGTTCTTTTTTGCATTAGCTCATATTTGTATCAAGATCGAGGCGTACAAGAAGGACCAGGACACACTAGTCTGTGCTCCGAGGGCCGTTACCTTCCAGTGTGTGTGTGGTAGAGAGCAAGGAAGGGAGACAAAATCAAGCAGATTGTTGTTTGTTTTTTCTTTCTGTGTAGCCCTGGCTGTCCTGGAACTCACTCTGTAGACCAGGCTGGCCTTGAACTCAGAGATCTGCCTGCCTCTGCCTCCCAAGCACTAGGTTTAAAGGTGTGTGCCACCACTGCCCGGCTGCAAGCAGGAGAAATGTAATGATAAAAATGTCACAAGGAAAGTAAACCCCGACGTTAACTACTGTTCATCTCCTGTGAGTCTTGGTCAGTGCTGCCTGTATGAATTCTATTGTATGAATTCTACTGCACTCCTTCTACTTAAAACTACAGTCTGCTCCATCCTGTTCCCCGAGTTTCCCGTTTTCCTTTTCTCTTTTGAAGTAGTTATCGACCTTGTACTGCTCTATAATTTACGTAGAATTTGCACATTAACTGCACATTTTGTTGTTATCTATTCCCCCTCCACTGTCCCCTCCACTGCCCCCTCCACTGGCCCCTCCACTGACCCCTCCACTGTCCCCTCCACTGGACCCTCCACTGACCCCTCCACTGGCCCTCTACTGACCCCCTCCACTGCCCCCTCCACTGGACCCTCCACTGACCCCTCCACTGGCCCTCTACTGACCCCCTCCACTGGCCCCTCCACTGGCCCCTCCACTGGCCCCTCCACTGACCCCCTCCACTGCCCCCTCCACTGGCCCCTCCACTGCCCCCTCCACTGACCCCTCCACTGCCCCCTCCACTGACCCCTCCACTGGCCCCTCCACTGGCCCTCTACTGACACCCTCCACTGGCCCCTCCACTGCCCCCTCCACTGCCCCCTCCACTGCCCCCTCCACTGGCCCCTCCACTGGCCCCTCCACTGGCCCTCTACTGACCCCCTCCACTGGCCCCTCCACTGCCCCCTCCACTGGCCCCTCCACTGGGATGTAATCTTCGCGAGGGCAGAGACTTCCGTTGTGTCGTTCGCCATTGTATCTTTCCGAGTTTTGTGCAGGGCAGATGTTCAGTAAAGTTATTGAATGGGCAGCTGTGACAGAGAAGAGTGGAGGTGACGTGGATGTTCTCTAGAGACGGGAGACAGTCTCCTCCAGGACAGGGAATGATGAGGCAGGAAAGAGACTTCAGGTGCCCCGGGGGACATAGGAGCAGGACTGGAAAAGGATGTGGAGAGTCTCAGAAATGAAGCGAAGTCGAGTGGGTTACAGTTCACTCAGCAGAGGGGTGCCCCAAATCCCAGAGGAGTGTGGGGCTGGTCCTCTGATGCCCTGAAGTGCCTGGTTTGGATTTTCAGTCTAGTGTGATGGAAAGGCCTCAAATCTTTTCTTTTTTATAATTTTTTTTTTGTGCATGTGCAGGGAGGGGTGGTAGCGTATGTGTGTGTTTTATGTGCGTGTGTGTTCCTGAGCCTGTGTGTATGAACAGGGCTGGGGGTAAGGATGGATGTTAAGTGTACTTCCCTATCACTTTCCAGCTTCTTCCCTCATGGCAGTGGAGTTATAGCCAGGTGCATGATGCCATACCAAATCTGATATTTACTTATTTATTCATTTATTGTTTGTTTGTTTGTTTGTTTTTATGCATCTGTGGGGATTTGAACTCAGGTCTTCATGCTTGCCCAGCAGTCCCTTAAGTGCTGAGCCATCTGCCCAGACCCTCTTATATGGTTCTAAAGCGAGGTAGCACATGACTTGTAAATTTTATTTTGAGACAGGGTTTTGCTTGTTGCCCAGGCTGGCCTGGCACTTGGGATTCTCCTGCCACATTCTCCCCTGCTGGGATTACAGGCGTGTGACAGCCTGCCTATCTTTCTGGGTTATTTGTTGACCCCATCCAGAGTTCCTCCCTCATCCATGTATCTTCCACTTCTTTCCTGAATTCCACGGAATGAATGGGTTTTCTTTAACTCGCCTCTGTTTGTGCTACTTTCCAATCCCTTTTCACACAGCAGCCCCGGGGGTCGACTCTGAAGTCATTTTTTTGGCCAAAACGTAAGATTTTTTTTTTTTTTTTTGTCTGGGGCAGAGAACCAAGGCTACTTGAGGCCCCAAAGGACTGTTTGGATCTCTGGAATCTCCCGCTCTCCTTGCCCACGGTTCCTTCTCTCTGGCTCACATTTCCTGCCACCCCAGCCTTGGGTGACTGCTGGGGTCCACAGTGCTGCCACTCCGTACCTGCCTTCTGCTTCCTCCGGCTTCCTGTTTAAAGTCACTTCCTCAAGGAGAAGGTCTCATTGCTATAGCTCCAGACCCTCACGTGTCCTGTATTTTCCCTCTGGAACTTCGCACATTTGGATACTTGGGTGATTCACTTTTATTTTTTTAGTTTTTGAGACAGGGACTCACATAGGCTAGGCTTTGAAATCACTGTGTAGCTGAGAATGGCCTTGAACACCTCATCCTCTTGCCTCTACTTCCCAAGGGCTGAGATTACAGCTGTGCACCTCCATGCCCAGTTTGTGTAATGCTGGGTGTTGGAATTCCTGGCCACTCCCTCAGCTACATGACTGCCCATGCGCTGTCCAGTAGCCAGGCAAGATGTTTAGTCATTCCAGGCCTTTACGTCCTACATAATCTGTGAGCTGCATGATCACGTAATCTATGCGCATGCGTGGTGAAGGTACATATGTGCATGTACAGGGGAATCCATAAAAAGCCGGTCACAGACTCCTCCCTCCTCTTCTTCTTCCTCTCTCTCTTCCTGCACAATCATTTTCCATAGGCCTAAGCACCCCCTTCTGTCTCCTTCCCCTCATAAACTCTTAGAGTGGGTTTTGTCATGCCTGGTGGCTTTTCTCCAACGGTAAACAGCGCCACTTAATGAATAACACAGCGCCGCATAATAACCAACACGGGGTATTTAACCCAGGGCTTTGCGCATGCGGGGCAAATACTCTACCAACTGAGTGACATTTCCAGCCTTTGAGAAATTATTTTCAAAGAATTCTCTCTCCTAACACTGCAATCCCCACAAGGGCCAGGGCCGTGCCTCTTCGATTCTCATCTAGAAGAGGGCCCGATTCTAAGTGCTGGATGCCTCTAGACGAATCAGATGAAATAACTTAAGCGAAAGTCAGGTTTGCCCTTAGTTCTTTCGTGATTCACCTATAGACCGACTGTGCCCACTCATCCACTCTCACTCTCTCTTCCCCCCGTTTCGTTAGCGTCTTTATTTCCCCCATTTGCTTCTTCAGCTCTGTCTAGCTGTCTTTTCCAGTGTTTTCTACAGCATCTTCATGTCCTATGTTATAACAAGAAGCAGCAGAAGGCGACAGTGCTGTCTTCCTGTCCATTCTCCTGCTGTGGGACCGGTGCTCCTCCACAAACGAGCAGCCAGGTTGAAGTCACTCATGCTGGAACTCACGACCTTCCTCCAGAACAGACGGGACAGCTTGACGATGGGAAGGCAGGTGTCTCCTCTGGAGTTCAATGTCATTTGTCTCGTTTTCGTTGGTGCCAGAGAGTGAATTAAGAGTCTCTCACGTGGTGTAAGCACTTCGAGGTTCTCAGCAAGTGTCTTTCAACCCGTCACCATCAAAGGGAAAGCGTGATTGAAGGAAGATTTGGTGACCGCAGTGCCACAGCCTAGGATGGCCCTCGCAAAGGTGGGTCTGAGGATGAGACCCTTTAATAAAAGACAGCCTGGGACAGCGAAGTGAGCGTGCTGAGGTCTGGGGAAATCAGGTTAACTGCAAGAACAAGGATTCCCATGGGACCTATCGGAAGGGATTTGGACTTCAGACAGGCACAGCCACTGACAGGCACTGAAGCCCCCACCAGCCCCGTCGTTCGAGTCACCAGGAAGATGGTGTGCACTCTCCAAAATAGGACCAGGAGGCTGGAGAGGTGGCTCAATGGCTGTGCACTTGCTGAGCACGTGGGAAACCCTGGGTTCCATTCCTAGCACCACAAACGAAACAAAAATCTGACCAGGACTCGGAAAAGGGGAAGGCAGAGCCAGCAGCAGAGGCTGGGGGCTACCCCCTGGATTCAGGCCCGGAAGCAGGAGGTCAGCTCCGAAAGGCATCAGGGTCAGGTAAGTCCCAGGAGGTTCCCTCATTCAGCACCACACTCAGCTTCACAGCTGCCCCACCCAGCCCAGGAGCCACAAGAAGGTTCCCATCACGTGCCTGCTCCTCAGACAACAGGAGCAGACGAAACCTGTGCGGTGAAAAGGGCCAGCCCTGGTTTCGAACAAAGGGCTTTTGAACAAAACCACAACGGAGTGAATCACCACCCTTTCAGCTTTTCTTGTGTAAATGTAAGCCTCCTGTTTGTTCCGGGCCATCTCGTCATTTGTGTCTATTTATCCAAAGGAACCCAGATTCCTTAAAACATCACACTAATTTCTGTCCACAGTGAACATTTTATTTCAGGTTTGCACATTAGACATATGTGTGTTGTCAATGGCAGCAATACCAGGCTGGTCAGCCCCGGGAAGACTCTTGGTTTCTCAGGACACTCCCAGGTGATTTTTCTTAGCGGCTTCTCCATGATAAGATTTGAAGTTTTGTATAGAAAACTTTGTGGGAGGGATTGTTGTGTAGAAGGAAACTCTGAAGTGATTAAATGTTTCGACTAAGGTGTTGTGACCATAGAATCTGAGAAAAGGTGACTGACTAGGAGATTAGAATAGAATTGTCACTCCTGAGGAAAATCCAGGCCACTTATTTAATTTATTAATCAATTTATTTTTCCAATTCCTCACTGACAGTGATATGGGTTGAGCAGATGGTATTTACTATATTGTCAACATGTGACATTTATTTAATCAGGAGTTGATTCTCTATTTAATGCTTGATTTGTGGTAAAGAGTATTTCCCCTGTGTTAGCTGATATGGTAGCAGAGGCCGAAGAAAGTGAAATTCTGAGTTTTACTATACTAGAGACAGAAGAATGATGAGTAACTCTCCTTATTTGGAGTCCAGGAAGTGGTTTAGGATTGAGATCCAAAAAACGAACTTTGTTTGATGTTACCAGTGGCGACCTGCCTTGATGTGGCTTCCTCAGATGCAACTCAAACCAACAGTTGTGACATCTAAAAGAGGTGGGAGAGCTTGAGGAACACTATTAGTCAGAACACGTTACCTGAAATTTCAGTGAGGTCACCATTCCCAGGCTGAGGGACTGGCCTTACACTGGCCGCATTGATCCGATCTGGAGAACACGGAGAATTGGTGCAGACCCCGACTGACTCCAAGCAGCACTTTAAGCCTTCCTCCTGAGATGTGAAGTCTCTTGGCTTGGTGTCTTAGCTCCTCACCGTATCCAGGCAGCAATCCCATGCTTCCTTCTCCTTGAGTGAATACTGGAAAAACAACCCGAGGGACTGATGTGTGTCAGGCCCACCTGAGGTTTTAACTCCTGGGGTCAATGTGGCCCAGAGAATCTATTTGGAAACTGTGTGTTTTTTCACAAGCTTTAAAAACTAGGAGTGTATCATTTCTAGTATAGGACCCAAGGCTGTATACATAACGAGTATTTTGTTGGTAATGATTGCTTTTATCTGAATTTATTTTAATGAAGACGAAAGGTGATTATTTAAGAGAACTTGCTGTTTCTGCATGTTTAAACAATTGTTTAAAAGGGATATGATAACTCTGGGCAAAAGAAAAAGCAGTATTTTAGCCATTTCATTAACTCACAGTTCACAAAGGCAGGAAGACTGACATGGAAATGCAGAGGACTGGTTTCTCTGAGGCCTCTCTCCTGGGCTGTCAGGTACCTCCTCTTTAAGTGGTCATCCCTTCTATCCACATGTATCCCCAGTCTCCTCTGTGTTCACATTTTCTCTTTATAAGGACTCCAGTCTGGTTAGAGTTGACTCTACCACCTCACTGTAATAGACTCAATGTTTAAAGGTCTTTTCTTCTAAAACAGTCACATTCTTAGGCATTAGAGCTCAGGACTTTAGCATATGAATTTAGGGAAAACATAATATCATATCCAGCTCATAACATCCTATAACGCTGTGGCTGTAAACCTAGGGACCACACCCCGAGAACTGCTGTTCTACGCTTGACTGGCTAGACAGGGAGATGTCTTCTGAGCATGCATTTTTCAGTCTTGCAGTCTGAATCTTGATAATTCTTAGCTGTCCACTCTTTCTCCAAGGTATCTCTCACTTCTTTGCTGTATCCATTATTCTTGTCAGGCCATTTTCCAACCCGAAGTCTACTACTTCTCCTCACTGTCTCAGGGTGTGTCAGCAACCATCCTGTGACTGAGGGGTTCTTCCACCAGGTCACACTTAGGAGTCACACTGAGTAGAGTGACCTTGGTCAGTATACTCTGATTATTTTTGCTTTTCTGTATCCTGACAGCAGTTACTCTCTAGACATTGAAATGGGACTATGACATCATAGTTTAGGTTTTCCCTAGTCTCTGCTTCGCAGGGTCTTGTCATCAAGCTGAGAAGTATCCCGCTTCGATGTCTGGGTCTCCATGTCCTTTCTTCCACTTCCTGCCATCCAGCTTTGCTTGGGGCTCATTAATTCTCCCTTGAGTATTGCTATAACTTTGTGGCCAGAATCTTTTCTTTCAGATTATTTATTGTTGCTAGAATAATCTTTCTCAAGTATAATTCTAATGAAACTATCTAGTGTTTTCAATAGATCAGGGACCCAAACAAATAACCAGGGTCCTGTTCCAAAAGAGCTGAATAGGTAGCTGATAGATAGGGAACTATCTACTTGTCTCTTCTAGCTTGCCCCAGGGTCTCCCCAAATATTCCCAGACATCTTTCATTTCATACCAGAGTCCCTTGTCATTCCTTCAGGCATATCAGCAAATATGAACACTGTTAAAGGATTCAGCACGTGGGTAAGGATCTCCTTGTGTTATACAGTTAGTCCTTCCTCCTAAATTCCATTGTGGATTTTTATGGTTTCATTCAAAACATTATCTGTCTATCACCATATTCTGTGATTGATGGGAACATAGTGGCCATCATATAATGTCCATACAGAAAAAAAAAATGTGAAGATTGAAGATCCTAGGCTATAGAAACTTTTGAATCATGTTGAATCAATATGATGATTCTGGTTCCGGCAATGGAGTGGTTTCCATGGTTACTACCCCTCTGTGTCCTGGATATTGCCCTATGGGATGCTCTTCTGTGGTTTTTTAAGGGGATATTAAAGGGTCTCCTTTAATGGGGAGCAGAATCCACATCTGAATTCTTTTGGTGTGAGTTTGAGGAGCTGGATTGTTTTCAGGATTGGACCATCACAATGGGTGCTTATGTTTCATTGTCAATATGCCTCCATGAAAAGCAGAAGGTAGCTCTAATGAACTTACTGTTGTTCTATTCTGCCTGTGAATAACTGTGACCAAAGATCTTGTCTGCAAATAACTTTGGGCCCAGGGACTCTGTTTTATTATGAACAAGCCTTTGTGCTTTGACAACAACACCTTCCCCAAAAAGAACATGAGACCATTTCAATACATGTTGTGAATGAACTGCAACCACCATTACCAGACGCCTCCTAGAGGGAGTGATGCTCCTGAGAGAGGGAAGGAGCCATGTTTCCTGTGTGGTGAAGTTCATCTGGGCTATGACCTTTGACCATGGCTGATGATGGCTTCACTATGGAGTAGAAGTAGACAGCTTTGTAGCCTCAAAAGTCTACAGATTGGTCTGACTTAGTCTGCTGGCTCGAGACTCAACCAGACTATGCCCTCCCACCCCGAGGCCAGACTGTCTAGATCTGTTCTGAGCTGACTGATTCTATGTAGGATGTTTTGTTGAAAGCAGCAAGAATCAGCCCAACAAGCTCCAACATTCTGAAAATGTCCCTTGTCAGTGGCACAGTCACCTTGGTCGACAACTTTCAGGCTTGCACTAACGGCCATTTTATCAGAATCTTCGGCTCCACTCATCGACATCATTTTCGTGCTTTCTTTTGTTCATCGTTGTTATTTTCAGACAGGATCACACCATGTAGCCTTGGCTGACCTGGAACTCACTAATTTGGCCATGAACTTACAAGTGATCTTCTGGCCTCTGCCTTCCAAGTGTTGGGATTCCAGGAATATGCTCCCAGGATGGGTTTTGTCCTTTCTCATGCCTTTGAATGAACCCTCCATTTCAGCTAACGCAGCGACCTCCTTTTGTTGTTAAGTTCTCTAACAGGTAGAATTGTTTGTGTAAGTCAGAAACTAAAACACCAGGGGCCCACATGGTGATTAAGCTTTTTTTTTTTTTTTTAAATCAGCTTTGTGCAACAAGCTTGGAAGGAGTCTGTCCAGGGCTGGCATTAGGTTCTGCAGCAGGCTGAGTGTTAATAGCTCCCGTCACAGCACAGAGTCAGGAGCTGACCATGTGTGTCATGGCTAGTCCTGGAATTCCAGCCATCACGGTCACTTTCCGTATGCAGAGTGACGTGAAGTAGGAGAAAAAGGGCATTCACTACCTTTCTCTTTCTTTAAAGATTTCTGGACCTTCTACAGTACAGTATGTGGGAATGGCTAAGATTTGATCAGCCATATGGCCCCAGTTAGCTTCAAAAGAGGTTTGAAATATAAATCTTTTAGTTATATATACATATATGTGTGTATATATACATATGCATATATATAAATATATCAAATATATACTTATGTACTTATCCACTTAAAAAACAAATAAAATGTCTATGACAGGGTCAAAAGTAGAAAAACAATGAACTTTTCATTTTCTTTCATGACTCAGCTGTCAATCACCTGCATTCTTTCCTTATCACATAATATTTACCCTTTCTTGTGCTCCTTTCTACATGTTATACTTTGTCTGTATTTGTGTACATAAAATGCTTGTTTGCATGTAGGTATGTATTATATATTATATTATTTATTAATTTATCAAGGTTCTGCTACTAAAATAAAAGGAAAGGTAGATGTTTGGTACAGTCTTTGCCACAGGTGAATACACAGGTCATTAGAAAATGAAGTGAACAGTGTTACACACTGCAAGAGTGCCTTAAGGGAGCTCCTGTTGATTTCAGTGGAGACAGAGTAGTTTCCAGCTGGAGGAAACTTTGGCAGTTCTGGCTTGGTTGTCACTAATTGCCTTAATTTGTGTTTGTCTTGAAATTCCTTTATTGTGCTATCAACTTTAAAGATAGCTTTGCAGGGTATAATAGTAATCAAGGTCATATAATCTCAAGAAGGAAAAATCTCATATAGTATCCCTTATAATCTGATCTTGCCTGTTATATATGTATATATTATATATATATAATATATATATAGTATAACATATAGAAAGGAACATGAGAAAGTTAAATATTAGTTGATAAGGAAGGAATGCAGGTAATTGATAATTTATAGTTGAATCATGAAAGAAGATGAAAAACTAATGGTTTTTCTACTTTTGACCCTGTCATAGATTTTTTGGGGGGTAAATAAGTACATAAATATATATTTGGGTTTTTTTTCTTTTTGTTTTTCGAGACAAGGTTTCTCTGTGTAACCTTGGCTGACCTGGAACTCAATCTGTAGATCAGGCTGGCCTCAAACTCAGAAATCCACCTGCCTCTGCCTTCTGAGTGCTGAGATTAAAGCCTGCACTGCTACTGCCTGACTTTATAAACATATATTTGATAGAGAAAGTATAAAATCCAATATGAAGCTCCACAGCTTCAGAATGGCTATCCTAACTATGTAGACGCTTACTGAGATGTATAGACTTCGAGTCTGGGTAATTTTGCTGTGTGATGCGTTTTATATTTGCAAGTCATATAATGTTTTTATTAAAACATAAGTAACAAAAAAAAACCCAAATAAACAAAAGAACACAAGTAGTGGTGGTGGTATTTGAATTCAGTTTTAAAGTGTGAATCTGAGAAAAGGACACAGTTTGAAGAATGATCAGATTAAAGGAAAGGGTTGTTGGGTACCATGGCCAAGTTGTAATCCTAGAACTCAGGAGATGAAAGCAGGGAGATCATGAGTTGGAGGGTCAGCCTGGGCTACATGGTGGACTCTATCTCAAATGCCAATGGCTGCAGAGAATTTACCCAGTATGTATAAGATTGAATTTCATTCCCAGTACCCCGCAAAGAGACACAGATTTGAAGCATCTATAAGAAGGCTGTGCATTTGACTAGACAGGGCTGGGTCACATGAGGTGCCTAGGATACTGAGACTCTGTCCACGGTCTACCCAGTAGTAAAGGGTCTTTCTTGAAAACTATGTGTTCTAGGAACCTCATTTGCCCTACTCCATGCCCTGCCCTGAGCTAGAAGAGATGATACAGTAAAGGGGCAAGCTTCTAAACAAAACAAGAGCAGGCAGATCCCAGGCAAAGAAGAAAGCTTGACTTCTTGTGTTAGGTCCAGATGAGGATTTTGTGATCCTTCCATCAGCTGAAGAATTCTCTGGTGGAGTGATTTCATCTATATTGTCCACCAAAGACAAACAACTCTGATTGTTTTCCCCTGACATTTCTGGGGTTTTGAGTAGCAAGGGTTTCATGCTTACACTCCGTACAGATTCTGACTTGGGGAAGCATTTGACATTTGCTGTGATGTTAATACAGCTGACACTTGCTGCGGGGATAATCAGAAGATCCCTGTGTGGTCACTGTGCGGCTCGGTAGTGCTCATGTGAGTCATAGGAGCCAGTGGTTGAGTTATGCCTATGGGATGTTGGGGTACAGGGGTGCTGTGCTCTTATTTGACCCATTGTGAGGTTTGTGGGGCTTTGATGGATTGGGCGTGAAGGCAAGCGGGTGCAAAAGCTTTGAGTTAACAATTAAGTCAGGAAATGCAAAACGTTGTACTTTATGATCACGTGATCCTCAGGTAAATGCCATTCAGCCTTTCCTAACAGCCTTTGTAATTAAGAAATTTAGAATGAGGCGTATCCCCCTAACCCCACGCTCTGCATCGGAACTTCTTAGTCTTTTTTGATTTGTAACTCTTCCTTCTCTAGAGAAAATTTACATGACTCTGGGTGTATAGGTGTGTAAAATACATGCAATAGTATACGTCTGTAATTCCATCCTACTGGGCTGAGGCAGAAAGAGCCTACGTCCAAGGCCAGCTTAGACAATATAAGGAGATTCTGTGTTAAAAAGAGGAAAATACCGGAACACAACAGCAATCCACTTGTGAGTTTGTCGAATAGTGTTTACACAGACACTATATTCTAGATAGAGCATTTCTTGTAAGGGAACCTAGACTTCACTATACGTTTATAGCATCAGGAGGAGGCATTAATAATTTTCCTATTGACTTTTGTTAGACTGGTGAAAAAATTGTCAATTTTTTTCATGTTTGCGAGGCATCATTACCCTACCCACTATTTTTGCAGTTGAGTTCTGGATGCAAACATAGTTCTTACGCTCATCTCAGCTAAAGAGCATTTTCCATTTTACGCAGGCCATTGATCCAGGTGCTCAAGATCTTGTTAGAGCCTGATTCTTGCCATTTCCTCTGTACGTTTTCACCGCCAGCTTCATTTTTTCAGCTAACCTAGAACCTTTCCTCCCCACTTTCCAAGCACAACACTGGCCAACAGGACAGACATCTGGCCAGACAGTATGACACTTGCCTTCTGGTGGACACAGATTCCTCATGAAGAACCCACTCAAGCCGCACTTGCCGACAAGGCCATGTGCTCTTATGTTCCTTTGGATGGCCTGTGTGATGGTTAATCTCAATCTTCAGTTTGATGAGATCTGGAATCACCTGGGAAATGGGTCTTTGGACATAGTTTGTCTGGATTGTGTTAATTGACATGGCGAGTGGCACAGTTTCCTGGCTGGGATCCTGGACTATGTAATGAAGAAAGGAGACAGAGGGATAGCATGCCTTCATTGCTCTACCTGCGTCCTGAGTTTAGATGCAATGTGACTAGCCAGCCTCCTGCTCTCGCCACCCTGCCCTCCTTGACTGCAGCCCTGTCTTTCCCCTCATGATGGACTGACTGTATCCCTCTGGGACTGAGAACCAAAATAATCCCCTTTTCCTTTGGTTGCTTTTGTCAGAGTATGTTTTTCTCACTAGAACAGTAAAGAAACTACTTTGTTGTCCTTTTTGGAATACCCTTGATTTCTTTCATTTTCAAAGTTTTGGTCAACTTAGTGGTTCTAATAGGAGATGGTTTAATCTTCTTCTCCCCTTCTTGAGGAACACGTGATAATATTGGAAGACTGCTTTTGTTGTTCCAGATACAGATGGTAGTGAGAGCATCATCTTGTGGACAGACATTCTCCGTTCTACCAAGCATCGTAATATGTACTGGATAAGCCTGCATGTGAAGAATGATCTAAACTATCAGTAGTGGGGATGTGTAGATATCCTGTGTCAGACTGTCCAGACAGGCTTTGATGGACTTTGCAAAAGGTTACACCATCTACCTGTTAACAGCGGCATTTTGGTGAGAGGTTTCACAGTTGCTGACTTTCCCTAGAATGAGTCTCTATTTACAGTCACCTGAGCCTTGTTACAGGACAGGGCTCTTTATTAGTCCTGGTTACGTTTCTGAGAACAGATGACTGCAGGTGAGTGAGCCCCTGACACTGTGGGCATAATGAAACTGTCTCCCCAAACTACAACTGAAAATTAGTTTTATGAGTTTCTAGCTATGTACGTATCCTATAAACATCTAGGGCTTTTTTTTTTCTTTCATTTATGTGTATGTTGGATAATAATACCTTCCCTCCAGTGGTTTCATAAGGATATTTGGAGAAAAAAGAGATAGTGTAGGTGAAGGGTTTTGAAATTGCTGGATGGGAAACTTACTACAAAAGCATTATAATCATAATTAGTGGAGGCAGCCCGGTGAGTGGAGGAACAAAGCACTGTGTATACAGTGTTTCCTACTCCAAAGAAAAGAACCAATTAAAGCAAACATGTTGTTCTGGTCCTAACTACTTTATATGGCCACAATTGATACCCTAAACTATGAACGTGTCTTCCCACTCTGACCTTAGGAGACCCTGCTGGGAGTCAGCCCCCGACTCATCACAGGTGGCCAAGTCCAAGATGGGGAATGAGAGAAATAAGAAAACGTGCACCAATCTTAAAAGAGACGCGAGTGCTTTCTTATCATTTAAAATGAAAAACTCACTGGCTGTAGAAAACTGCCCTGGGAGAAGCTCAGCTCATTTTCCCTGTTTTTTTGCATGGCCTTAAAATATTTTTATAATGTACAAGGACTTAAGATATTTCTGAGCAGAGACAGCACGGCTTGACCCAAGCATGTGTTCCTCTGGCACGCAAGCTCTTTACTCCGTGCCACCTGCTTGCCTCACCTACCATTTGTCTGTGTCCTGTGGCTGTTGTGCGGTTGGCATCCACCCCCACACTGGTGTGCCAGCAGAGTGAATGAACAATGGGATGCCCTGGCACTGGCGGGTGTTTTAATAACTGTGGAAAGTAAGGAATTTACAGATGTATGATTCAAGTCCCCACTTCAAAGGTCCCCAACAGAAACTAGAAGCAGTCCCGCTGAGCACAATGCCACCTTTTGCATGGCTGCCCAGCGTCACTATAAATCTGCATGTGCCAGGCAGGCTTGGGAAAGTTACATGACTGGGAAAGAGATGCCCTGCTGTATCTGGAATCTGTGCACGCTGCTCTGCAGGCAACTCCTGCCCAGGAAATAGGAGCTATGGGACAGGAAGCAAATTTGCTTTTCATGGGCAGTTAAGACTCAAGACAGCCCGGCTTGATTGATCGGGGGGAGTTAACTCTCCATGGCTCCATCCTTCTGGGCTTGAGCGGTTTCCATGCTGGTCAAGGATGCTCTCTCTCTCTTTCCAGGTCTGAGACATCACCAGAAAACTCTCCCATGTTTTATTCATTTCTTGATGTCTCCTACTTCCTCGGCTACTTGTCGCTAGCCTCCCAGTGTCTATTTATATTTGATGGATCTGGGTCCCCAACCATGTTTTCCTGTGCGGACCTGTGTTTCTATACACATCAAATGTATCCTTCCTTTCATTAATGATTAGTCTCACTCATCCAGTGTTTGCACGATACTGTACAGTGTTTATTAGAACTCACTTCATCACACTGTGGAGATGCTCAGTGGGTAAAACACTTGCTGCACAAGTGTGAGGACCTGAGTTGGAATCTTCCTGCATTGATATACACATGAAAGTTCGGCGGGGCCGTGCGCATCTAAAACCCTGGGGCTGAGTGTGAGGCAGTTATCTATAAACCTAGGGCTGAGTGTGAGGCAGTTACAGGCAGTTTCTGGGGGCTCAATGATCAACCAGTCTAGTGGAAATGTTGAATTCCAGGGTCAGTGAGAGATCCTGCCTCAAAAAGATAAGATGGGCATTCATAGAGTAAGACATCTGATGTTGACCCCTGGCCTTCACATATTCATGCAAGGGCTCCCCTACCTTCACACATCTCATTTCTCCTTGGTAGGTAGACATTTTTTGCCTCTATTTTGCATATAAAAGAATGAGATCCATAGTCCTAGCTTGTTCAAGGTTATACAAATAGAGAACTACAAATTTTTAACCCGGATCTAAAGGCTGAACTCACCGTATATTTCCCGTCTCCATCTTTCCTTATGATTTGAATGTGTATGTCCTATTCATTCAGATTAGCAGCAACAATACTATTTCACAAATAGCGTTTGTATTTTAGGATTTGCTCAGACAGCGCCTGAATAGAAAGACCTGATTGTGAGAGTTCGCTTTTTCCCACACTGTGGCAAGTGTTGAAGGGAGGGTGGAGCCCTTTGATTGTCTACCAAAAATACCACCCAGATGAGGAGGCCTGTGGTTTGCTAGCCTGATTCATACAGTTCATGATAGCGTTGTGTAGCTGGCACTAACAGACACGATCAGTTCTCCATAGTAACTGGCTTCCCTCTATTATTTTTATATTTTTTTGAGAGAGGGTCTTGCTATGTAATACAGGCTGGGCCTGACTTGTAGTGACATGCCCAGCATGGATAGCTAATCAATCTTTTCATCTGTTTCTCTTTCTGATAAACTAAAACCATCAGGTGTTTGCCAAGTGTTTTGCCTCTCTCTCTCTCTCTCTCTCTCTCTCTCTCTCTCTCTCTCTCTCTCTCTCTCTCTCTCTCTCTCAGATCAGGGCTGAAGTAGCCCAAGCTGGCCTTGAACTTGTGGTGCACCGGACGCTGCTCTTAAACTTTTGATCTGATATTCTTGCTTTTAGCTCTGGGATGTTGGCGTGTTGGTATTACTCGTCTGTGCCCACATGTCTAGCTCTTGCGTTTTCTAGTCACGTTCTTTAGTTTTGAGACAGGGTCTTGCTACATAGTCCAGGTTGGCATTGAATCTAATTTGTACACTGAATTGGCCTTGAACTTAGAGAAATCCTCTTGTCTCAGCCCCCAAGTGCTGAGAATACCGCAAGCAGCACCACACCTAGCTATACACTTCTTCAATAATGTGTCTCTTTTAGGCACACACGATTGTGAACTAACAGTGTTGAGAGGAGCCATCATATCCTGTGGTATACTATTGTGGTCCTCTCATCCTCGCCAGAAAGCATCCGAGAAATGTATCATAGTTCTACTTTTGAGAAAATTAAATGCAGAATCAAACTATTTAAGTGATCTCACCGTCTCCCCACTGAAAGTCAGAGTAGGGAAACGAATCTGGACTTTGAACTGAGGATGCAATATCAGCAAAGGTAGGAGCTGGGCTGTGGCGGGTGTAACACAATTTATCACAGTTTTACATGCTCCAGAGTTATGAGCTGGGCAGTTATGCATGGCTGCCTGTAGTAAAGATTGATGATCATGCAGTTAAGGATCAAAGAAAATGTATTTTCCCAGGTCTTTACCCATTCATATTGTTTTTAGAAAAGATTTTCAAAAATTCTGATTTCCTCTTGTTTTCTTCTTTGTCATGACAAGCACAAGCCAAGAAAGCCTTGGAGTGTGACTTGGGGCTGGGTTGCATTTTGGTGTCTCACAACTTGTCAGGGCCACTGCTCTGTCTCCTAGAGGGTAGGAGGTACACTGCCTGGGAGCCCAAGGCAGGCTGAAGTAGGTGGACGAAGCTAATAACAGTATTCTATACTTATTAAAGGTGATTTTTCCACCTTTCTCCCTGTATATTTGAAAGGTGTAAGGATATATATTTGTCTTTGAGCTTTTACTTTGACAAAAATATTATTCTTCAGTATTTTTTTTTTTATAATTTCTGACATGATTTTTAGTGAATTCTATGAGCTATTTTCATTTTTTTTCCCTCAGGTAGTGATGATTGAATCCAGATACTTTTTCATGTTAGGCAAATATATATCAGCAAGTGAGTACATCCCTACTCCCTCCAGTTGTATGAATTTTTAACATTTATTTTTATATTTAAGGTTAGATTTGGTTGTAGTGCAGTCCAAGAATGCAGTCTATATGTACAAATTCTCCAGCATACAATGAGATGGACTTGAGGACATGCCTTTTGTTGATTTTAATAAACTTCCCCTGTGTATTTTAGAAAAGCATGTTTTTCCTAATGGTTTGGCTCAGAGTTTTACTTCTATCTACTCATCAACTTCAATGATTTGATTTGTTGTTAAGATTTATGTTTTAAGAATATTTGTTCATTTAACTGATCAATAAGTAAGAGAGGAATGTTGTAATCCTCCCCTTTCCAGCTTGGAACTCACAATGGAGCTAAGGTTAGCCTCAAATGCACGATCTTTAGGTCTCAGTATCCCACATGTAGGGGTTACAGCTATGCTCCACCAGCCTCAGCCTTGAAAGCTTCTACTGTGATGACAGATAAACTTATTTTTCAGTTCATTCGTTTTTGATTCATACATTTTCAGGTTTATACTTCATCTTTGTAAACAAATTTAGAATTACTCTACCATACTGACTAACGTATGTAAATCCAGTATATAGTAGACTCCATCTTTACTTCAGTACTAAAGTCCTCCTTCTCCTTTTCTTCTTCTGTCTGTTTTTGACACAGGGTCTCTCCATATAGTTCGGTCCTACTGATGATGTGAGAGCTTCCTGCCTGGCCGTTGAGTGGAGCGTTGGGATTAGAGGCAAGTGCTTTTACCAGCTGCTTTCTTTAAAGTCTATTTTATCTCACGCTAATTTTATGGCCCTGGGTTTTTAGGGTTGGGTGGCATTGTCTACATAGTTCTCACTTTTGGTCTTTTTATATCTGTGTCTTTTACAGATGGAACTCTTGTGGAGAATGTCTTTAAAACAAATGATCAGATAATCTTTGCCTTTCAATGGGTTAGTTCAATTTTTCTTTTTTAAAAATACATATTCTGTGTGATTTGGATACATATTTTTAACTTTTTCTTACCCTCCTACTTTTACATATAATTCATTTTGTTTTTCATACTCTACCTCTATTCTTTTGGCAATAACACTTGGAAATTTTTATATTTTAGAAGATAATGATTTTTATGTTTTAAAGGTTAACTTTAAAACTTTATGTATGTGAATGGGTTTGTGCAATGTCCACAGAGGCCAGAGTTGTCAGAGCCCCTGGAGGTGGAGTTATAGACAGTTATGAGCAGTTTGATGTGGGTGTTGGGAACAGAACTCAAGTCCTCTACTAGAGAAGTTCACACTTTTAAGTGCTGAGCCATCTCTCTGGACCCCGCTCCATCTTCATATTTTAACAAGTTTTAATATGCCACTATGATTGTGAAGCCAAAATGTATTGACAAATCTGACATCACATCATCATCATCATCATCATCAACAACAACAACAACAAAAATACAAACTAAGGTCCTAATTTTTTTAAACAAAAAGCTTTAATTGGTGTGTGATAGATCTAGATAAAATTGTATATATTGTAAGTATATGAGTGTCAATTCATTGAACAGCTCATACAAATACCCTTTAGCTCAAGAGAGCAACAGTGCCAGCACCCAGAATCCTCTGGGGCTCCAGCACCCAGAATCCTCTGGGGCTCCAGCACCCTTCGAGTTAGGTCATTCTTCCCCAAAGTCATTCTTACTCCGGCTTCTGATATCAGGGATCAGCGCTCAGTTCTCTGGAACCAGATGTTACACTCATGAGCACAGTCCATGCTGCTTTAACAGTAGTTTTACATTTGTTCCCACTGCTTTGTAGCACTCCATCATGCGATTATACAACTGTATTTAAATACTGCAGTGTTGAGCAGCTGCACATGCCTTGTATATATTTTCACTTTTATTTTCTGACGGGCCCTCACTGTATATTCCAGACTGGTTTTGAATTCGCAGTAATCCCCTTGCCTCAGCTCTCTGAGTGCTGGGATTACATGTCTGTGTCATCATGCTTGGCTTCAATATGTTTTATACTTTTAGACTAGGAGTTTCAGTTCACTAGATTTATTTCTAGGAATTTGACTGTTTGGGATACAACTGTAAACAAAATCATCATGAATTTTTATTTCTGGTTGGTAGAAATCAGTTCACTTTTTATATTGATCTACCCACTGATTCTTAGAATATTGACTTTGTACCTGACATTGCTAAATTTTCTTGTTAATTTTAATAACTTACATTATTTTGAATTCTTTAAGATCATCCTCATGACACTTAAAAACAATGATATTTGACTTCTTTCCTCTTCCTGTGCACTTCTCCCTTCCTCTCAGCTTACTACTGTCCAGCACACCTAACAGTGTTAATAAAAGCTGTCATTGTGAATAGCTTCGTCTTGCTCCAAATTCCAGGAGGATCTTGACTTCTATACTACTAGAACACAATCATTTATTAGTAATCATTGATGGATACTAGGCAGAAATTCTAAGCCTTTAAGTGGCTAGAATCTTATCCTGTGATGTGTTTGGTAAATTATGAAGACATAATTTCCCTGTAAGCTGACTTGAGGACATATTTCCTCTTCTTTCTTTTGCGACACTGTCTCACCGTTTTACCCAGTCTAAATCTGATCTTGCAGGTTGGTCTTCACACCCAGTCTCTTGAGCATTTGAAATGACACGTGTGCACCACCACACCTCTTTTGCTTTGTTTTTATTTCTTGTGTGCAATTTTCCCCCTGAGCTTGCATTAGCTCCTGGCCGCCCCATGGGGAGAGAGTGTGCAGCTCATATGCAAGGCTGCATCCATGTCTCCCCTCTGTGACTTAACCATCATGATCATTTCATCAACATCAAAGCAGCAGTCACAGCAACATCACAATGCTTTAGCAACTGAAATGAAGATGCTAAGGCACCTTCGCATTAAACACAGTTAAGGGGCTGAAGAGATAGCTCAGTGATTAAGAGCACCCTCTGCTGCTCTTCCAGAGGATCTGTGTTCGATTCCCAGCACCCATATGGCAGCTAACAACTATCTGAAACTCCAGGTCCAAGGGATTTGGTACCTTTTTCTGACTGTCTTAGACACCAGGCAAGCAAGTGGTGCACATATGTACATACAGGCAAAAACAATCATATGCATGTAATAAAGCAAATTATTGAAAAAAACCATAGTTAACAAAGAAGGCAGAACAAAGCTGGGAGACCTGTGTGGGGATGTGGGTAAGGGAGGTTTTTTTTTTTTTTTAAGACAGTTTCTCAAACTCATTCTGTAGACTAGGCTGGCCTTAAACTCAGAGATCTGCCTGCCTCTGCCTCCTAAGTGCTGGGATTAAAGATGTGAGCCACCACTGCCTGGAGAGACCTTTAAAGTTTACAGAAATTTTCATCGTCAGAGACCAACATTATTACCGTACATTATCTTCTTCCTATTGCTTCCACTCCCTCTGGTCTTCGATTCCCACTTATTTATGGTGTCTCACACCTTCCCAGTTATCCCTGGTCTGAAGAATTCTGTATCACAGCTTTGTCAAGAGCTGCTCACTGGGTTATGAAATCAGTAAAACTTTCCACTGCTGAACAAGAAACATGTTTTTAGATGTCGCTGTGGGAATGAAAGGTTGAAGTTGTGCAGGGAAAGGGGCCCTGGGAAGAGATTTCTTTCCAGATATTCTTCCTGGAGCTGATGCTATTCAAAGATTAAAGCTCATCCACTTACCTGAGACGTTTTATCAAATTCCTCTTCACATTCATGACCCTGAAATGTGATGTTATTCTCTACCTGTGGGCAGAGTGCATCCTCAAGAAATGTCGTTGGCTTTTCCCATGCACCGCAGTGGGTTGTTATAAGGCAAGCGGACTTCCTGGGGATTGGATACTAGCACTAATAATGACTGTTCTTGCTTAGATCTATGGACCTTGGGCTGTCTCCAGTTATTCTATCCATTTTTGCTGCTTTGGGAACTCAAGCCCATAGGAAATTCTTACTTCTTCCAGGAGTCAGGGTTGGGGAGTGAGATGACTGAGCAAGCCTGATGATCTGAGTTTAATCTTCAGAGCCCATGGAAAGGTGACAGGAGAGAACAGAGTCGCAGAAGTTGTCTTTTGACTTCTACACCTGCACACACACACACACGTTGCTGTGTGTGCACATGCACATACATGCGTGCGCACACACATACACACACAATAATAATAGCAATAAAGTAGAAGTAAAGAATAAAAAATAGTTTCGGAAAATAAAGATCACAAATAGATACATAGAGTAGGTGATTGTCTACTAATGTGTGCACACTCACATAGGCTAATAGAAAGGGCTAGCTTGTAACTGTGGGAGGACGTGGCCATTAGCCCTAGAAAATGTAACCTGCAGTGGGATTTCTCTTTTTCTCACTGAAACAAATCATACCAGGGCTGCAACTTTCCTGAGTGGCCATGATCCAGAAATGAGCAACAAGGATTGAAGTTTTCTGTATGTAATTTAGTGTTCACCTCCTAATGTGTCTCCTTCTAATACAGATCTTTGTAAAACATGGCACACACTCTGCTGCCTTTCTTTATGGAATATACTAGATGAATTTAACCTCTTCTAGATTGCTTGGGTCATTATTAGGCATTTGGATTTTTTTTTTTTCAGTGCAAGAACACAAGATGTGCATAGGGTTATTGAACTGTGTGGAGTTTTAGTCCTTAATTAAGAACTCTGAAAACTGGAGTTAGGAGTTTTTTCTTATCTGGTGTCCATTTCTGTTTTGTGGTAAAACTGACATTTTTATTTTTAATTCCTTTCCTACTCACTGTGCATGACATTTACTGTTCAAATTGACAGATTGTGGGTCATTATTGAGCCTAGAAAATGTTTGCATAATCTTTGTCCTATTCTTTCTACTTGGGTTATATTTGAATATTTCCAGGGTAGATTAGATAGATCAGAGGAACAATTTAGCTAACAGAGGGCTTGTGGAAGATGCCCCTTCTCAAATATAGACAGGGTTTTTCCATGTAGTTTTGGCACCTGTCCTAGATCTCACTCTGTAGACCAGGCTGGCCTTGAACTCACAGAGATCCCCTGCCTCTGCCTCCCGAGTGCTGGGATTAAAGGCGTGCACCACCACCACCAGGCTGGACTGTTTTTTTATGTGGAGGAAGTAATACAGTGTATCTTAAAAGGCAGCATAATTTGTGCTTTAACATTCTCTTTCGAGTCTTGAAGCATCAGGTAAGAGATCTGACTATACAGAGACACTAATGCCATGAGGGAGCTCAGGTAACTCGGAGAGGACACATGCAGGCAACATCTTCACTAAATTCCAGCTACAGACTTCACTTTCTCCTACATGACTGGACACATCTGCAGGTGATTCCTTCTATATCTTGTTACTTGTTCCTGAATCCTTTCTGAATCTCCTTCCCTTCAAGTGTTGACTTTCCCGTGTTGAATCCCTAGGCATCATGGGGATAGTGGGCCCTCCTTGGTCCTTTTCAGATATCTGACCTGCAGTAACAGTAACTGGAACAAGCCCTTTGGGGCTCTTCTGAAATGCAGACCAGAGATTTCAGTTCATAATTTTACACACTCTTCTGTGGAATTATGGTCAAGGTTTTCCATTCCGGACTAGGTCTAGATTCAAATCCTGGATCTATCAGCTAATACATTTTAGGCAAGTTCTTTGTCCTCTTTGAACTTCAACTTCCTAGCCTCGAACTCACAGAGATCCGCCTGCCTCTGCCTCCCAAGTGCTGGGATTAAAGGTGTGCGCCACTACCGCCCGGCTAACTTCCTTATCTATAAAGTGGGGACAATCCTCGTGTTCTGGTATGGATTTGTGATGATAGTGTACTGGATATAAAGGTCTCGGCAGGAGACTAGCCCTGGATAATTACTCTGCTCCTGTAATCAAAATTACTACACTCTCCCCATTTCCTCTGAGTACAGGAAGTCTTAATTCTTCCCAGTTACTGCCTTCTTAATTCTCAGATATGTCCCAGACAGTTGAGGCACACAGACAGGTAAGTTACATTTTTATTTCTGATAAAATTTGGCAATGCCATTTTCATAACGCAAAACATGGAGGGAAAATAACTGTGCATTTATACAGGAAAAGAAGTTACTAGACTGTAAATTTGAGAAAAGGATGGACCATGTCATCTACCTTTTATTAGTCTCCTGTCAGAGCCAAAGAAAGTACTTGATAAATACTTTTTGTGTGAATTGCCATAAATCTTATTTATATAAGCCTTTGTATTACAAAAATTCTATGGAATCAATTCACTATTTGTTTATTTTGGGAAAAAATAGGTGGAATTTCTTTCTGGAAAAAAGTCTACCCAAAGGCCTGAAATATAAATGTTTATCCTGACAATTTTCAAATGTTTTATTTTATTTAGGGTCATGAAAACACACAAAATATTAAGATAATAATTCTTGATATTTGTAGACCAAAACTATTTCCTCTGTATAATTGAGATATTGTGATAGATATTAAATACTTTGAGAAGGCATGAGTGCAATGCATTTGACTACAATTCTAATTTTTATGACTCAAAGGCCAAAAAAATGTTGACTTAGTTTTGTAATTTAAATTAATTATAACCTTAAACTTGCTTCATAATTGCAAATCACACCAAGAGAAGTTTCAAATTTCTTGTTACAACATACAGAACATTAATTAGAGTGAAAATTACCAACCATGGCAAGGGATTTTGCTATACTATAGTAATCCAATGTTTTATAATACTTTATGTTTTTAAATTACAATATAATTACATCATTTTCCCCTTCACTTTCCTCCTGTTCCTCCCTCTAGCCTTCTCATGTACTTCCTCTTTCTTTCAAATTTATACCCCTTTTTCTTTAATCATTGCTATATATGTATGTATAATACACACACACACACACACATCCGGAATATATAACTACAACCTGCTCAGTTCTTATGTTCTTTGTATGTACCTATTTTCGGGGTTGACCACTTGGTACTGGATAAGCAATTGGGAAGCTCTTCCCGGGGGAAGATTGTTTCCCCTGCTCTCAGAATTCCTTAGTTCCCTGTAGCTTTTTGTCTCTGCTTGAGGCCTCATGAGCCATCCCCTTCCACATTCTCATGTCTATTGGTGTCGTCACTGTTCAGGTCTCATTTAGGCAGCCATGTTGATGAGACTTCCCTGGTATAGCTCCTCTGACACTTTTAGGAGACACAATCTCACAACAAACTCCCTGTTCCTCAGGTTCTTACAGTCTTCCTATCCCCACTTTTGCAAAAACTCCCTGAGCCTTAGGTACAGAAATTGTGTTGCAGGTGTATCAGTTGGGACTGGGAACCAGGATCTCTTGTTTTCTACAGTTTGATTGTGGTTTTTTTCCTGTAATAATCTCTATCTGTTGCAAAGAGACATTTCTTGGATGAGGGATGAGAACTACTCTTATCTGTGGGCATAAGGATAAATATTAAGAATGTTGTTAGGGTTTATGCTGATTGTAGGGACTAATCCAAAATCCCTGACTTTTCTAGGCCCTTGGCAGTTGGCTAGGTTTCCAGTATTAGGCATGATTTCCTTCTTGTTGAGTGGGCCTGGAGTCAAGTGGGAGAGCTGTTTGTTACCCCCAAGGTATGTGTGCTGCTATTGTTCCCTTAGGGTTACCCTGTCATGCTGGTCTTTGTGGTTCATAGGCATCAGTAGCTGATATAGTAATCCTACTTATCAAAGCTGAGTAGGGTTATGGTTGCTTCCCTCCCTTGGAAGCTTAGATGGTGACTTCTCATATCATAGAGATGACATCTAATAGACATCAGGAAGGAGGTTTTCAGGTGAGATCCAGCAAAGGTCTTCTGTGTCTTATGTCAGAAGTGCATGATGTCTTCAGCAATAGGGGCTTACTTCCCATCTCTTGGAGGCAACCATGGGCAGCAGCAATAATAGCCTGTAATGTTTTAGGAATCTCTTAGATAACCCTGACCAATAACTCAAAGGGGGCTTCTCATGCCTGATGTTAGGGTTTTTGTTAGATGGTCTATAGCTCTTGGGGGAGCATTGTTAACCCAGATTGAAAATTTTCATTTAAACTATATATGTATGCACAGACATTTTATATATATGTATATATATGTGTGTGTATACATAATATAATATGGTAAATTTAGGTAGATAGATAATAATATGATGCCTTATGATTTTTCAGATACCCTAATGGTTATTTCACCCTCCTTCTGTACTTACTTCCCCTTCACTATCCCCTTTCAAATCACTTGTGTCTTTCTATTCCTCTTTCTATTGCTCCTCTCCTCCCATTGTCCCTTTATACCTTCCTGGTTTCTGCAACTACTCTATGTTATACATTTACATCTGAGATCCTGGTTTCTGTGAGTTCTCTATGTTATACACTTACATCTGAGATCCTGGTTTCTGCGAGTGCTCTATGTTATACACTTACATCTGAGAATTTGGAGCTAGGAACCACAGATAAGAGAAAACATGTTTTTTTTTGGGGGGGGGTCTGGCTTACCTTACTCAAGACGATCTTTTCTAGTTCAATCCCTTTACTTGTAAAGTTCATGATTTTACTTTTTAGTAGCTGAGTAGTATTCCATAGTGTATATATACACCACATTTTCATTATCTATTGGTTAGTTGAAGGACGCATTGGCTGTTTCCATTTCCTAGATATTGTGTGAACAGAGCAGCAGTGAACATGGCTGAGCAAGTGTCTGTGAGGTAGAATGTTGAGTCCTTTAAGCATATACTGAGGAGTGCTATTGCTGGGTCATATAGTACATTTATTTTTAGCTTTTTGAAAGTTCTCTACTCTGATTTCCAGAATGGTTGGAGCAGTTTGAAATCTCACCAACCGTGAATGAAGGGTCCCTTGTCTCCATGTCCTCTCTATTATTTGTTGTTAGTTGTTTTGCCATTCTGAATGGGGTAATCTGAAATCTCAAAGTTGTTTGGATTTGCATTTCCCTAATTACTAGGGACAAAGAGCACTTTTGGAGACATTTCTCAGCTATTTTTTTTATTTCTTCTTTTGAGAACTCTCTGTTCAGATTCCAAGCTCATCGTTTAAATGGCTTTTTTTGACTCCTTATTTTTTGAGTTCTTTATGTATGCTGGATATGAATCCTCTGTCAGATGTATAGCTGTCAAAGATTCTCTACCATTCTACAGTCTTCCTCTTCACTCAGTTGATTCTTTTTTTAGCTGTGTAGAAGCTTTTTAGTTTCATGACATCTCTCTTGTCAATTGTTGACCTCAATTCCTGGACAAATGGAGTCCTATTCAGAAAGTCCTTTCCTATTTCTATATCCTATGGTACTGCTGATGGTTTCTTCTAGCAGTTTCGGTGTTTCAGGTGTCACATTTAGGTCTTTGACCCGCTTGAGTCAGTGTTTGTACAGGGGGAAACCTGTGGGTCTAATTTCATCCTGCAAATGGCTATCCATATTTCCCAGCACCTTTCATTAAAGGCACTGTCTTTTTTCCAGTGTGTGTTTTCAATATCTTTGTCTAACATTTGATTGTTATAATTATGTGTACTCATGTTTGGGTCTTTGGTTCTGTTCCATTTGTCTACATGTCTATTTTTGTGTCAGTACCATATTGTTTTTATTACTATGACTCTGTAATATACCTTGAGGTCTGGGATGGTAATCCCTCAAGCATTGTTCTTTTTGCTCAGAATTGTTTTGGGTATTTAGGGTCTTTTGAGGTTCTGTATTCCTAACCCAATTCTAAAGGAAATACTTCAATCTATTTTTATTTTATTTTGCATTTTTGTGAAACAGGCTATGAGTTTTCTTTTGAGATTTTGATTACTTTTAAATATTTATTTATTTAGAGACAGGGTCTCACATATTCCAGGCTGGACTCAAACTCTCTATATACCAAAGATGACCTTGAACTTCTGGTCCTCCTGCCTCCATTTCCTACATGCTGACTATAGGTGTGCGCCATTATTCCAGGTTTATGTGGTGCTGAGGATGGAACCCAGGGATTTGTGCATGCTTGACAAGCATCCTAAAAACTCGGCTGCATTCCAAGCTCCAGGTTTATTATTTTTAAAAAAGTGAACAGTATAGAGCCGGCCCATAAAGATAAACTCCACTTCTCAAGATCCGAAAGTACAGTAACTTCTGCGTAGTGAGGAGGATGGTGTTTTAACAACACAAAATTTCATTGTCACACTAAGTCCACTGTAGGTTTAGGTGACACCATGTGGTAGTTCAACATTCCAAGCCATTTGACCTTGGGACAGCTGTGTCTGTGGTGTCTATGCAAGGAAAGAGAAGCAGAGAAACATTGATCCTGGGTGCGTCTGCTCAGCAACACCTCACCACTTCCACTTCATAATTCACTATTCAAGATAAGCTGAATGGCTGTGTTTTTTTTCACTAGGTTGGAAAGAGTCGTAACCCTAAACATCTAGGAATGGAGGGAATAAGGGAATTATTGGTGAGCTCTAAGAATGCCCCAGCAAGCAAGATCATGGTTGTAAGAATCTGGTTCACCATTTTTTAGGAGACATTTAATTTCTGTTCCTTGAAAATAGCATTGGACATCTCTGAACTCCTGTTTCCCAAGGTTTCCAGTGCAGGTGCGGTACAACTGACTCCACAGCCAGAGGTAGCAGGCGGTGGCTCTGTGTTGGATTCTTTCCAAGGGGGTGGAGACACATAGTGCTGGAATTGCCAAAGGGATTGGTTACAACATCTCTGCTGAAAACGCAGTTCTGCTGTAGGGACCTAGAGCGTGACACAATAGGGAGCCTCTTATTTAATTATCACCCCTGGCATGGGACCTGAAGATGAGATACGGCTTGCAAAGTATCCATAGACACTACAGCAGCATATTCCACAGTTCAGATCATTACTGTGCAGATTTGAGTATATCTGCTTTGCTTTTTCTAATAACTTCTGGCGACCATCTCTACTCCTTACTCAAAAGAACATAATCACGTAGTGGAGGCCTGGTAGCCAGTTGGCAAGGAGTGTGAATTCTGTATTTTCTTTGCCCGCCTCTAAAGCAGCCACGGTATGTCATGTACCTGTTGCTTCTCGAAGACTGGATGCGATCTCTTGTCACGGTTTGCTACTGTTGCCTCTGGTGTCTCGGCACTCTTTGCCTTCACGTCCGCAGAAGCCAAGGCCAGCTGTTGACGAGGAGGCGTTGGTCCGTTGGGACTTTGGCTTCCCCTTGGCCCATGCTTGTCGTTAAAATGCATCTCGGGGAAATCTTACCCTTTGTGTGGCTCCTATACCACAAATGGATCTTCACATGTTATCTCCTGGTACTTCCATCAACTCTGGTTCAACTCCTGAGAGCGTCTGGGTGTTGGGGTGGCTTGGCACTGTGTTGAAAATCTGTGAAAGTACTCACACAATTGCCTTTTACACAAAGCAGCGGGCGTTTAAGGAGCAATTTAAGTCAGAGAAAGTACTTGAGGTTTGGTGCTGGGCCACGCGTTCCATTGTTTTCTTATTACCACAGAAGCAATGTTGATTCCTAACAGCATTTTGATAGTTTTCGGTCTTTTCCCTAAAATCAGGGCAGTGCCCTAAAGGATGCTGTCTCGTAATGGGAGTAAGGACCATGTCGACTTAGCAGGTGCCCAGAGTATGGGTGTCACTAGTGGAGAAAGGAACAGCAGTGTCCTGACCCGAGGGCACTGTGGCATGGACTGTTCACTAGGGTGGTGGCACTTTCTAGGACAGGGAAACAAGGGGAACGAAACTGACGACTTCGTCAGAGGAGAGGGGTAATTAGACTTTTTTCTGACATCACTCTTTCAACTTCTTTTCTCAATACACTATCATCCAATACCACACACACTGTTGACTTCCTTTCATCGTTCAACAACCACAGATGGGCTATCAGCTACGGGATGGGGGAAGGTTAAGTACAAGGATCTTGAAGCATGGCTTAAGAGTGCTTGCTGTAATTAGGTGAAGCATGAGAGATAGGGTAGAAAGGTAAATATGGTGAAGCGGGACCACTACAAGGCCCTCTGTGGGCACGTGGAAGGACAGGGAGCTGGGAGGAGAATTACCTGAGGTCTTAGTGTTGAAGGAGAGACTGGAGTAGATCAAGGGGGGAATGCTGGCGTCAGGCAGAGGGAAGAGTTCATGAACTTCAGCCCTCAGACTTCTGGGTATGACAAGTGACACACGCAGGTGGTCAGCTGAGTAGAGATTGTGGTAGAAGGTGAGGATTGTGATCAAGATCTGGAAGCTCACCTGGGAAAGGACTCTGCCCTAGCAAGCAGCCTGGGGTTTAGAACTTGATCCTGGAGATGGTAGGAGCAACTATCAATTTGGGATAGAGATGGGAGGGATTTGGTTCCCATGCCAGGAAGATGGCTCTTGAGGCAGAGTGGGCTTTTGAGTGGGGTGGAGGCTGTTGTGTTGGTGGATGGTCAAAGCGGCAGTGGGCACGGCGGGAGGAGGAAGATGAAGGATGTTTAGAGGACAAAACCAAGGGAACTTGTTAAACACTGGAATGTCAGTGGCCCAAGAGAGGAGAGAGTCAGCTGTAAATCTCATGTTTCTGGCCTGCATGACTGGTTCTGCATATGAAAGGAGGAGATAGAAAAATGAGTGCATATTAACTCTTTTCATCCTCACATCTGGAGATGCTGGTTTAGTTTCTTCCATCAAATGTGGAATGCCACCAAAAGTAAGACCCAGACTGATGCCAAAAGGTGCGAATGTCTGTGTTTTGTTCTTGCTGCTTAAGACAGGATTTTCTACGTGTGTGTGTGTGTGTGTGTGTGTGTGTGTGTGTGTGTGTGTGTGTGCCAGTCTGGTCTTAAATATGCTATGTAGCTGGGTCTGGCTTTCAGCTCATGGCAAACCCAAGTGCTTGGGTGAGAGGTGTATGCCGCCATGGCTGGCTGTAACATGATATAACGTAGCAGTTTTCCATTGGGCCGGTGAGGAAACTGAAGACCGGACATTGAATGATTTATCCCAAGACACAAAGTGAGGTGATGAGAGAGGTGGGAATTGACTCTAACAGGCTGGTCTGACAAAGTACTCTTTAACTCGCTGTGTTGTGTTACTTCTTAATACCTAGGTCTTGCAAAGAGTGATCAGGTAGATATGATAGGATATAAAAGTGGATTATTAAGAGGTGGTGGCTGTGGCTTGCTCTTTTGTCTCTCTGACCTTTCAGCATTTACACCTACATCTGTCTCCAGGTTTTTATTACTAAGACCAATTAGGATTTGTTCTACAACCAGGGATGAGGTTAGAGATCTGAGAGACATAAATAGAAAAAAAAATCTCCATGAAGCTGGACATGATTGCTTGTAATCATCTGTGTACTCCCAGCATTTGGGAAGCTGAGGCAGGAGGATTCTGGCATATTTGAGGCCAGCTTGATCTACCCTGTGGATTGCATGATCCTGTCTGAAATAAAACAAGGAAACAAAACTCAGAGATGGTGCTGCGGTTTGAATCTGACCCGTCTCCCGCAGGCTCCTCTGTGTGAACTCATGGTGTTCAGCTGATGGTGACATGTTGGGGAGGTTGTGGGAACTCTAGGAGATGGAGCCTTGTTGGAGGAAGTGGTAACTGTGAGAGAGACTCAAGGCTTTACGGTCCAGCTCTACTCTCCATCATCTCTGTTTCACCAGTATGTTCGGGGGCGAGGAGACCCTGATGCACACTCCTGATGCACACTCCTCCTGCCACGCCACGCCCCCTCCAGGACGGACTGGGCCCTCCAACCACAGGTTTTCTTCCCTGAAGCTGTTTCAGGGCAGATGTTTGGTCAGAGCAACAGAAAAGGAGTTAACGTTCACAACCAAGTTCTCCATGGGCTAGCAGAGGTGAGAATGTTTACATGATGCACCACTAATGAATATATAAGGTTGTTTAAGAGAAAACAATGATAGTTAATACCAAATGCCTCTTTCGGTACATTAAAATGACATGAAACACCAGAACATACTTGTTTAGGGAAAATTTTCTTTTTTCTTTTTTCTTTTGGTTTTTTGAGACAGGGTTTCTCTGTTTTGGTACCCATCCTGGATGTCACTCTGTAGACCAGGCTGGCCTTGAACTCACAGAGATCTTCCTGCCTCTGCCTCCTGAGTGCTGGGATTAAAGGCGTGCACCACCACCGCCCGGCGAGAAAATTTTCTAAAGTAGATGCTAGAGATACAATACCAGTCACAGTGCAGATTAGTGTTGCCACGTGGAGGTTTGGGAGTTTTCAGAGAGGTGGCTTACGGCACAAGTGATCGTTCTGAGCCACCCGCTTCTGCCGCTCCTGAACACAGGTGCCTTTCCTTGTGTCTTTTGTGAAATGACAAGTGAGAGGTTGGGCTGATGTCAATGTAGGGAACACTGCCGTGCGAATGTGCAGAACCAGGGTGTGGGCTTGTGGGTTAAATGCTGCAGTCTGCAGGCCTGGGAATCACTGAATTCCTTACCTGTGGGCAGGTGTGTGTTTGGCCACTTGCCTTCACAGATTCAGCAAGACCATGCTCCTCAGCAGGTGACTCACTGCTTTTGGATGCTGCCCTTCTGACTCAACAGCAGCACATTTACCTTTCTGTCCCGACTTTCCCCTTCTTTCCCCCACCTCCTCCTCCCTCCTCCCTCCCAGGAGGATCAGTTCCCACAGAGGGGCAGGGGTAGAAAGGGACTGTATAGAGTGTTACAGACAGAAACCCAGTTTACAGGGATGCTAGGGAACTAACTGGAGAAGGGAAATCTGAGGCCTGGTGCTCTTTTTGGTGTAAGCTCGAGGCAGACCAGGAGGATAAGCTGAGAATCACAGCAAGGAGGTAGCTCTTTAACTCCTTCTTGGCTGTGTGAGGTACAAATGCATGCATGCATGTACATGTGCGTGCACACACACACACACACACACACACACACACACACACACGGGGGTAGTGGGGTGGTGGAGAGACAGACAGAGAGAGAGAAAGAGGGAGGAGAAAGGAGAAAGAAAGAGGAAGAAGAGAGGGGGTGAGATAGAAAAAGGGGAGAGAGAAAAGAGGAGAGAGGAACAGAAATAAGGACAGAGAGAGAAAGAGAGAGATTGATAGATTGATAGATAGATAATAGATAGATGATAGATTGATCAATAGGTCAGTAGATAGATCGATAGCTAGATTGATAGATACATAGATGGATGGATAGATGATCGATCGATAGATGGATAGATAGATAGATAGATAGATAGATGATAGATCCATCGATGGATGGATGGATAGATAGATAGATGGATAGATGGATAGATAGAGACTTTGAAAACAGGCAGTGGCATAGCCTGGAGAGGGGGCTCCTTCAGTAGGCAGCCTTCCGGATGGAGTCAGTGTGGACAGCCTCAGGAGCAGAAAGGCGGTTTAACCGAGCATATGCTACTGAGCACTTCTCACTCCATTTGTTGACAATAAACAGAGCAAACAGAGGAACCACTGCAACAGGGGATGATGGGAAGGTGTTTTTGAGGAAGGAAACCTTGGTTTTGGAGAGGAAAGATTCCTAACGTCTTCTAATTTGCTGGGAAGAAGTAGATGCTAGCTGACCTTTTCATCTGTGGCAGGTACCTAATCCCACTCCAGCTCAATCGTCCACAGTGAATGTTTTACAAAACTCAAAGGCAGGCTTATTAGTTTGTGCTGGATAGGAAAGAACTGTACTGGAAAGAATTCAATTTGCATCTTTCACTATCATTGGCTCTACATAACTGTCCTTGATGTTAGTTCCTATTCTCCTGTGCTCTCTCCCATCAGTCCAATAGCCCATATTAAATAGTCGGATTAGCTGAGTGATAAACTGCCTTCTATAAATCTTTTAAACAGGAAGTGGCTTATAAATACATTCCAAGATAAGGGCAAATAGCAAAAGTACCTACACCATCTTAGATAGTGTGGGAACAGTTTCTTCCTCCTCACTAGAGAAGAGCTTGGCAGTGATGAAGCCACAGAGGGAAAACAAGTAGTCTTCCCAAAGGCGGAAGTGATAGATGGTGTGGTAACTGCGTGGGTGCCTGATGCCCAGGCAGAGTTTGTGGGATCTCCAAGTGTAAAAGAAATTTTACTCTATAGTTGCAGACAGGGGCTGTGAAACCGTGTTATTCCTAAGAAGAAAGTTTAAGTTTGTCTCATTAAGTTCAGAGGTCGGCAAACTGGGCTACTAGATGGTGTCTTCCTAGTACCACCAGCGATTAAATTTTCCTTTCATTTCCAGGGTCGCAAAACAGTTGCTGTATGGCAGCAACCACATTCCTGACTAAGCCTCTGAACCTGTAAGGCAGCCCCAATGAAGTGTTTTCCTTTATAAGAGTTGCCACGGTCATGATGTCTCTGTACAGCAATAAAACCCTAACTAAGACACACATACAACACACACACACACACACACACACACACACTCACGTAATTTTCTGAGTTGTGTGCTTGCTTCTTTCCCCATAGTTCCACTAATAGGAAAGGAGGGAGAAGGGTTATTCGGTAAGACCCAGTACACTTTATCATATGGAGTGAAGTGGACAGCAGGGGGATTACTATCACTGAGTGAAGGCAAGACTTGTAGGTTTTTCCATTCCAGTGAGGGTCAGATGCTCAGACATTGAAACGGGAATGTCGCTTTGGTTAAGATAGGTTGGCTGCCCACGCTAAGTGATCAGTAACGGAACTCTGCACTGTGTCTGGACGTGGTCAACAATTACAGAATGGCAACTGGCTGATCTTACCGTCTTGTTGGTCTGCCCTGGCATGATGTATGCTTTGGATGGGGTTTGAGAGCAAGGGGGCGAATGCAGAGCTGGCTCTGTTACTTTACGTCAGTTTTTCAGAGAGCACTCCAGTAGCCGACTCTGCCCTCCTGCATCCCATTATGAGTCTTGTTTCATGCTCAGTGGAACTAACCCAAGCGCAGAGGATAACCCTGCACGTTTACCAGCCACAGCCCAATCAGAGCTGCCCTTTGCTTTTGCTGACACATGCCTAGGGCTTCCAGAGTATTAGAACTCTAAATTCACCACAGCTTTTATAATGGATGTGGACTGTGCCTTAAACTTTGCGTAGTTGGCTGTGGCATTTGTGCTGCAGGGAAATACAAACTTGCGTGCGCGTGCGTGCGTGCGTGCGTGTGCGTGCGTGTGTGTGTGTGTGTGTGTGTGTGTGTGTGTGTACCCGTGAGTAGCGGTTTGAATAGTGTAGTGGTCAGAGGAAACCTTCAGTGTAGTTACTCAGGCATCATCCACCATATTTTTTGAGACAGGGTCTCTTGTTGGCCTGGCGCTTGTACCTAAGGCCAGGCTGGCTGGCCAGTGAACTCCAGGAATCATCATCTGGTTTGTCTCCGCCTCCAGGGGATTACGAGAGCACGAGCACGCTACCATGCTGCCTGGCTTCCTCCTCCTTCTCCTCCCCGCTTTGTCTTTTTCCTTTTCCTTCTTCTTGTTTTAAAGACAAAGTTTCACTGTGTAGCCCGGCTAGCGCCACCCCATCACGTCTGCCTTTCTCTGGTTCTTGGCTTTTGAACGTTAGCTTCAGAATTGCACTCAGGCCCTCGTGCTTGCCCTGCTGACTAAGCTGTTTTCTCAGCGCAGGAAATGCAGACTTCCCACGGCTGTCCTGCAGCCTCTGTCGCCTGACAACCCTCCCGTCTCACAAAATGATATACACATGCTTCCTGCACCAAATGAACAGAGACCTAAAGACTTAATGAAAGTCCGTTCTTGGGCCTGGAGAGATGGCGGCTCAGTGGTTAAAAGTTTTGGCTGCTCTTCCAGAGGACTTGAGTTCAGTTCCCAGCGCCCACATAGTGCCTCACAACGGGCTGTAACTTCAGTTTCAGGGATCCGACACTCTCCTGGCCTCTCAGGACATTAGGCATGCAGATGGCACAAATACACATGCAGACAAAACACCCATACATATAAAATGAAATGAATTTGTTAAAGGGCAAAGTTAGTTCTAATATACACTATATTCAAAACGCCCAAATGCCTTCAACTTCAAGTCATGCTGTAATTGCACCAAAGGACGTCAGGAGGCGCTGTCAGCAGCGCATGCCGTAGCTGCACGGCTTCTTTCTTAACTTCCGGAAACAAAGAGATGGGTTCTGCAGTGGCAGTTTCTCTAAGTGGTCTCAGCGGTCTAGAACACACCCCAGGAGATCGGGTGGAACTGCAGCTCCCCGGCTGACTGCAGACAATCGCTGTGCTTCAGTTCGTCCCACTGGGTGTGAAAGAAGGCGCATAATGGACTGTCCTTTCCCTTTCCAGGGGCGTTCAATCCATAGCCGCATGCCTGCCTGAAACTCAAAGAGAAAAACAAAACAAGGAAGAAGTGTGTGAACACGTAAGGAGGCGAAAGAAAGGAAATAATTCTATGATATTTGTTTTCCAACAAGGGCTCACATCTGTTTCTAATTCACACATTATTGACACATCTGGATGTTTGGCCTTAGGAACTGTACGTCGATGCAGTGGCGTTTATGTTTTTGAGTCAGCTCTTCAGACCACCCTGGAACTTCAGCAGCTCGTCTGGAGAGAAGGCTGAGGTCCTCTAAATAAAGTTACCTTCTGGCACTCCATGACCACTGCAAATGGGATGCTGTCATCTCTGGTTTTAAGAACTGTGCTTTTGCGTTTTTGACGTCTACAGGAAAAAGAAGACCAAAGCCAAAAGCCAAATGGCTTGACAGTGACAAATTATCATAGTCAGATCAAGCTATCAGGGGGACATTGGAGATGGGTGTAAGGTTAGCCACTATGACTGACTGAGGCTGCCCTGGACTTCAGGAGAAACCAAATACCAAAGGGGTGCATGCTGAATGAGAATGTGGCTCTAATGGGATAGGATGGGAATGTGCCTTCTAAGTAGGATGGTTAGAAAGGAGCTGTGATTAATAGTTTACCTCTTGGACCGATTCCTTTTGTAATCAGAGGTTAACTTTTCTCCCCATGTGGTCTGATTGCAATAATTCATTCCAAGGGAATGAACAATAGCGAACTCTGGAGTAGACCTTTAAGAGTTTTTAGAAAACAAAAACACTTACTTTATGGCACATACTTCTCAAGTGAGTAGCATGATTTTATTAAAAGCAACAGATGATCTACATCAAAATCATACTGTAAATTGGCAAAACCAAAACCAAACACTCCTATAGCTCCTTAGTCTAAAGGTACAATAGCCATAATTAAGTGCAGAATGTGCCTTGATTAGCTTGGGGAAGGAGCCTCTTTGGAGATCTCAGGGCAGGATTTTCTTCTTCTCCTGTCACAGCAAACCTCAAACTTCTCTCCTATTTTGATGGAGTTCCACTAGACTAGGTGATGTTGCACTGAGAACTGATGTATGAAGAAAATCAAAAAAGTTATCTGGCTTTAGAATTCTTCAGAGACTATCACGCCATTCAGCTTTGAAAGGGAAATGATTGCATGCAGAGAACATCTGATCTATCTCAGAGACAAACCTATCAATGCTGCTGACATTCTTGTCTTTATTGTTGTGTTGTATGGTCTTTGTCACACGGCAGACACACCCGATGCATATCAGTGCCCGAGATAGACATAGGCAGGAGCATGTGAGCCCCGTGGATCGGCCTAAATCGGTCTGTAATGGCAGTGGAGCCTGACTCCCAGAGTTTCAGTGGAGATGGAATGAGAATGAGGAGGCCCAAATCTAAAGATCCCACATTGCACAAAAGAGTTATGTAATTAGCAATGTTCCTGATTGTTTCAGCTATTTTAAGAGGCTATTAGGCACCCATTGGGATCAATTAATGGCCATTGGGAATAGTTTTATTGCAACTAAATATGGTGTCGTCATAGTATTATACAATATTGACCCGAATAATTAAAAAAAAAATCACTTCTAATGTCGCCTGTAGTCCTGTCATTTTCAAGCTTTGGGGTCAATGAATGTGTGAGTCACAAAGCTGACCTGGAAAGTTGTAGTTGAACCATAGCATCTAGCTTTTGATCAAGGACCAATGGTCCTTTAATGGATGCTTTGATAGTGGGAGAGAGGCTTGAACGTCTGCATTCCACATAGAGGACAGCAGAGTATCCAAGGGAGGCATGGCCTTTCTTCCAGCCAGACATGAATTCACAGGTAGTTCCTAGGACACAATGACAGTGGCTAATGGGGGAGGTGAGGCGGGATTGAGCAATCCCATTTCTTTAATGTCTAATTTCTGAAAATGCTCATGTACACTAAAAGCTCCTTAGTGGTAGAACTGTGCCCCAAACCATGGAAAGGTACCTGGAAGAAGTAGAAATGCTTTTCCCAGCAAGCTTCTTTATACAGCCAGGCTGCTCCAAACAAGTACTCCTTGAGATGGATCTGAGGGGATCTTCGTCTTCAATGACCTTTATCCTCTTTCAGGTCTCTCGTAGGTAGAACAGACAACGGTGTGATAAACATAATCAGGACCCAGAGGAGATCAGATGTGTCAAGAGCCAGTTCAGAGAGAACTGACAGGAACAAGACAGGAGGGAAGGAACGGGAAGCTGAGGTACAGAATTGGGCTCAGTCTGTTTTCTCCAAGGTTCGTGTCCATGCTATGCTTTTCCCAAAGGCCTCCATTCCTACCTCTAGCTTCTGACTGTAAACAGAGAGCTGGAGGAGTATGCCTTGGGGCAGATAGATGCCATTGGGTCCTTAACATAACACAATCCAAGAATGCTAGCGTTTAGACCCCCTTACATTTTGCATTTGTTTTTACAGTTATTTACTTATGTGCACATGTGTGTCATACATGTGGGTTGGGATGGGGTGGCATATGTGCCACAGTACATGTGTATGGGGGTCAAGGACAACGCTTAAGAGTCAGTTCTCTCTTGCCACCTTGTGGGATCTGGGGATTGAATTTAGACTATGAGGCCTGATGTGAGCGCCTCTACATACTGCCATCTCCAATACACTGGCTTCTACTTCCGTATAATCTAGATGCGGGGTCAAGACCCAGAATGGAGAACGCTGTAAGTGTAACCCAAGTCAACACATGAATTTCTGTTTTCTGATCTTAAGTAGAAGGACCTAATTACCTAAAATAACCTCACAATTTAATTAGCTTTCTGTAAGTATCTACTGGTTATGCACAATCTACCCCATGCTGATCCAGACTGGTGAAGGAATGACCACATTTGGTCAGCAGCTACTTTGACACCTACAAACCATGTGCTCAGCGGTGGTATAAGCAAGACAGGACACAGATGTTCATGCTGGGAAGTGACAGTTTGCCATTCAAGAAACAAAAGGAATTTTCTAGCCTTCTGGGTTAACATGTTGCATGGAGTTCACACAGGAATCATGCCAAACCTTTGCACAGGGAGGGGAAGCTGGTTCATCCATCATGCATCCAGAGAATGCATCCAGAGAATCCAGGCTGTCTGTCCTCTGGGTGACTTGGGTCCTGGAGCTGGGAGACTTTTCTTCCTGCAGTGACTCCAGAAGGCCTCTGTCAGCACGCTGGAAAGTCTTGAGGTGGTTGGTTGCTAATCTTCAGGAAGAACTCCTATTAGTGATGCGATTTCCTTCTTCCTTTTTCTGTTTTCTCTTGATACCACAATGGCTTGAGGCTTTCTAGAAGTCCTATTCTGATTTCAAAATCTTTTGTCCGTGATCTTTCTTAATGTTTTCACTGACTGGTTGGATAATATTCAACTTTCATCTCAGTTACCAGAAATTCCTATTATTTTGACCCATTGATTTCCTCTCCCAGGAAATAATATAAAAGGGCCACTATTTTATTAAGTGTATAATCCTTAGAGTTTTTTTTTCCTTTTCATCTACTCTTTATTAATTCATCTTTTCTGTTGCTTTTTGGGGTTGAGAGTTCTATACTTCACCTTTTTTTTTTTTTAGAAATTAATGATTATTTATACTTTTCTTTAAAAATTAATTTGTTATAAAATCATAAACATTCCCCCTTAAATGTGTTAAGCATTGCATTTTCCTGGTACTATTAGTGTTGCTGTACAGGAAACTTGAAGCACAAGCTTTGCATTTCCAAGCTTGATCTCTAGTTGTCTCTGATGGGAGGATATATTCTCAGTATCCAAAAGGCATCTGGGAGGGACCAATCCACTGAGATTTGCCTCAATTTCTTTGTCCTCTGTGCAGGGAGAGATTCTGTCTTCCCAAACGTCTCAGGGAACTGAGGAAACAGGACACTGTTGTTGCTCCTAGGCCCCACCTCCCAGCCCTGGGTTCTATTTCTTCTGACCAGTTTCATTCACGGTGTGTGCCCAGCCTGTGCTGTCCTTTATATGCATCATACACTCTACACCACACATTGTCCTAGTCCTTCTCCACGCGCTAAGGCTGTGTATATAGGAGATGCTCACTGATGTTTCAGAGCAATGGGATTGTTTAGTCAGAAATTAAATAGATATTAGCTGAGTGTTGGTGTGTGCCTGGAATCTCAGTATCCAGAAAGCTGAGGCAGGAGCATTACTCAGAGTTTAAGGCCAGCCTGGGCTACATAGTAAATTCAAGGCAAGCGTGGGCAACTTAGTGAGATCCTGTCCCCTAAATTGAAATTACTTCTTAATTTACAATGGGCTCACATATCAATAAACTGTAAATTGCAATCACTGCATGTAGTTGTACTGGCTGGTTTTGTTTTAACTTGACACAGAAGTGTCTCCATGAGATCCAGCTGTAAGGCATTTTCTCAATTAGTGACTGATGTGGGAGGGCCAACCCCATTGTGGGTGGTGCCACCCCTCGCTGGTGGTCCTGAGTTTGATAAGAAAACTGGCTGAGCAAGGCATGGGAAGCAAGCCAGTAAGCAGCTCCCCTTCATAGCTTCTGCATCAGCTCCTGCCTCCAGGTTCCTGCCCTGCTTGAATTCCTGTCCTGACTTCCTTTGATAATGAACAGCAAAATGGAAGCATAAGCCAGATAAACCCTTTTCTCCCCAACTTGCTTTTTGGTTACAGTGTTTCATCACAACAGCAATAGAAGCCCTAACTAAGACAGCAACCTATCCAGTTTCGTAGCTTAGCAACGGTAACCTTCAGAGCATCATCTGTTGCCCTTTGTGATTGCATGGCTGACTGGCTGTTATGGCTCCCTCTTACCACAAACTGATAGTTTAAGAAAAAAATCAAAATTTGAATTATATTTTCTATTGAACATGTGTCAGGTGTAAATTTGAACCATCATACATCATGTACTGTCTGTATTCCTTTTTATTATCATCCCTCCCATCCCCCACTCCCCTTCCCTGGCCACATTTCTCTCTGGTCTCAGTTCCATCCCCTCATGTCTTGGTACCTCTTACTTAGCGAAGTAGGTCCTGACTTCTTCCAGAGTGTCTTTTTTGAATCTCCTCTTACAGCTAGTGCTTTCCCTACACATATTCCCAACAAAGACACAGCCCCCTTCCCACCAGGAAGTACTCTGTCATCTGTGCCAACATTTTCCAAATAATGTACATTTAAATCAGAGAATGCTATTCCCTCTTTGGACTACACTTTGGTGCATCGTTTGTTTGTTTTTGTTTTGTTATTTAAGACAGGGCTTCTCTGGGTAGCCCTGACTGTCCTGGCACTCATTCTGTAGACCAGGCTGGTCTCAAACTCCGAGATCTCCCTGCCTCTGCTGGGATTAAAAGCGTGGGCCACCTGCCGGGCGGTGGTGGCGCATGCCTTTAATCCCAGCACTCGGGAGGCAGAGCCAGGTGGATCTCTGTGAGTTCGAGGCCAGCCTGGGCTACCAAGTGAGTCCCAGGAAAGGCGCAAAGCTACACAGAGAAATCCTGTCTCAAAAAACCAAAAAAAAAAAAAAAAAAAAGCGTGGGCCACCATGCCCAGCTACTTTGATGCATTCTTAGTGTTTTAAATGTCTTGCCTCATTTTTTTTGAGGGAAAGATTTGAAAATTATATTTACTTTATATAGAGAAACTCCCTGAAGGAATCATGGAAATTATGTATGTTTTTAAATTGAACACAAAAGGGAAACGGGTAAGATTTGTTTGCCATACATTATTTAAAAAGAAATTACCATCAGATTTGGAAACAGTCATCCTGAGTGAGGTAACCCAGACCCAGAAAGATAAACTTTGTGTATTTTCTCCCATATGTCAATGTTAGCTTTCAATCTTTAGATGTCTGGGTCTCACTGGAATGCCCACAGAATGAGGGAACTAGTAAGGATCCATGGAGGGAGGGAAGTTTCTTTTAGAGAGTGGAGATAGAATACAGTGGTATAAAGGGGGAAAGGAGAACACTAGAACCACAAAGATTAAGTGGGATGAGAGATGGGGGGGTGGCATAGAGAAGGGAATATGGAAAAGAATAACTAGAACTAGAATTATTTAGACAAATTCATAAAGAAACTACTACCAGAGAAGACCCCCCAAATACATACACTTATATATCTAAAAACAGTTTAAATGGAGTTACCATATATGGGGAAGAAACACGCTTACTAGACACCACACGCTAGCAAATAAAAATCCCAGTACTAGGAAAAGGGTACTTCGTTTTCAGTTGGTAGCTAGTGAGATCCTATAGACCCTTAAACATCACAAGCCATTGTCATGGCTCTTGGTTATCCTCCAGAAGGTGACAATAAGACCCTGTTGCTGAAGACATCACATACTAGAGGCATAGAACATGAAAAAATCAAGCGGATACTGACCTGGCAACTTTATCCTTCCTGGCTAGTTTTCATAGTTCTGAAAGGTGCTATGGGTGCTACCGAAGGAGAAAAACAGTCCCCAGTCTTAACCAGCATTGAGCTATAATAATGGCTGTCCTGGAAAGACATGACCTCGGTGGCATGACTATCAGGAAAGTAATCAACCACTTTCTGATTGCCTATAAGGCCCATTTCATGGGGTGGATTCCATGCCTGGCACAATTATTGAAATCAAGAACTGTAGTTAAATACTCCAAAGACCCTAGAGTAAAGCCTTACTACAGTTGCTTTGCTAAATGAACAGAGCATTAAATCAACACCCAATGACTTACTATTATACCCACAGATCAATGTACCTCTCAGTCCTCAACAGAGAAGTTTCTTCTTGGTGTAGATTCCTATTAACACAGAGACCCACAACTAATCAACACCAGGAGAATATGAGACGCTGGAGTACTCAGCTCTAAAGGGGATACCTAAATCATACCCCTTCCCACAGAGTTCAGGGATCTTCATGAAAGAGGGGGGAGAAAGATTTTAAGAGTCAGAGGTGGTATGTAAGTACAAGAAAACAGTGTCTTCTGGACATGATAGAGCAGTTGCTTGTACAAACTTAGAGCAATTTTGACATCATGCATAAGACCTGTTCAAGCTTAAGCCAGAGAAAATCCCAGCATGGAGGGTGGACATGAACATGTTATCCTACCATTAAGATCTATTGGTAATTGATAACTGTCAAGAGAGGGAGAATCAGTTTTATTTGAGGATATGACCCATGGTAGGTAGACCACACTCCAGAGCCAACTATAGATGGGCAACATTAATTGGATTTGATGGGTTAAAGAAAAAAAAAAAAAAGAACAGAAAGTTGGTTGGGTATGAAGGTATGTATAGATCTTGGAGGAGTTGGAGGGCAAACATCATCAAAATATATATCATGTGAAATTCTCAAAGTAGTAATAAAATATTGTTTAAAAATAATTTTTACCTTCAAACTTAGTCTCCCTTTTCTCCCTCTAGTGATTCATAATTATATACTACACTTCCATCTTTTTTGGTTAGGGCCATTCACATTTCTCTACTAACATTAAGTATTAATAATGGGTGCCGCTTCAACTCCAATATATTATTAATCTGAGGTTTTAGTTCCAGATTCATGTTTTAAAATATAATTTCAAAGACTCCTCATCTTTTCCAACTAGTGTGTCAGGTTTTGTGATTTTATTAAAGGCAGTGTTTGAAGTTAACTGTAGGATTTACCATCTCCTAAAGCACAGCAGAGCAGCCAGTCCCCCTGGCCTTGGCCAGCTCTGCCTTCTCCACACAGAAACCACAAGTGATGAGCAATGGGAAGCCTCCTTCTTCCTCATGTGCTCTGACGCTGTATCTGAGGCTTAAACAGGTCTGAGATTTGCTCCTCTCCTTCTGTGGCCCATTCTCACCTGCAGTTCTCATCTGATCTCAAGTCTTGGTCATGAGTTATGGAAGACTTAGAACCACTGGGGTTCTCCGGGGGGTGGTGTGTGAGCCAACACTTGACATCACGTGCACTGATCTTTTCATTTGTTTGTGAGACAGGGTGTCATCATGTAGTTCAGGCTAGCCTCAAACTCAGATCCTCCTGGTTCACTTTCTCAGCCTTAGAATTATAAGCATGCACAACCACCTGTACTTTTTCCTTGCTAAACCTATGAAATTCCCATTCATTGTTGTTTTATTTCACATAGTTAAGGCAACTATTAGTTTTAGGTTGTACGTTGATTCAGCACTTCCATTCACGTTTTTACGTTTTCCTTCACTTTACTTTCATATGTGTTGATTTGTTCTCAGTGTGAGTTAAAACATATACACATATCATATACACATATGCTCTTGTTCTTTTAACCAAAGACACGAGACATGGAATAGAAGTAAACATACGTGAAGATAACTCTCTGGGAACCTGTATCAGAACAGGTAAGAGTTCACAGTACAGCTTGTGAGATCTAAGAATATCCAGGGGACGTTTCTGGAATGGAAAGATGAGGGGATATATATTTTGATGACATTTGCCTTCAAACTTCTCCGAGACTCACCCACACCTACCCAGTTTTCTCTTCTTTTTTATTTTTTTTTTTATTTTTTTATTTTATTTTATTTTATTTTTTGTTTTTCGAGACAGGGTTTCTCTGTGTAGCTTTGCGCCTTTTCCTGGAACTCGCTTTGGAGACCAGGCTGGCCTCGAACTCACAGAGATCCGCCTGGCTCTGCCTCCCGAGTGCTGGGATTAAAGGCGTGCGCCACCACCGCCGGCTTCTTTTTTATTTTTAACCCATCAAATCCAAGTCGTATTGCCCAACTAGTCCCTGTCTCACAAAAAGTGCACGTGATGTCAAGTGTTGGCTTGCCAGCCACCCGCCAGAGAACTCCGGTGGCTCTGTTCATGTAGAAAAGCCAGGCTGCCACCCACTCCATCACTAGTCGCCACGTGAAGCTCAACGAGTCCCTTGACTTCTCCAAGTCTTATTTCCAATCTTCTTGCGACAGAACACATTTGTCATTGAGAATAGGTAAGAATACAAAAGGAGAAATAATGATTACTAACTAGGCAGGCAAGACCAGCACCTTCAGGCAAGAAAATCAGTGTCCAGTGTGGGAAGTGACCACTGTAGAGAAGGATGTAAGATAGTAGCAGAGCAGAGCTATTAACTAACATCAAATGAGCTCAGAAGAACACAGTCAAGCGTTTGTTTTGATCTTTGCTCTTAGTTTTAGTGTAGCGGTGGGATACGAGGTTAGCAAGAGAGAGAAGGTAAAGTCCTGGGGCAGGCAGGGTGGCCATCTGGGCAGCTGGCCAGTGTCCACTTGCACTGGGTATGTGACATTTAGTCACCGAACCTACGCATATCCAGCCATCAGATAGATGTATCCTTACCTCATTCAGTGTCTTCCATATGTCTCAACATATTGACAGCCTGAAGAAACGATGTGAAGAGTAAATAGAAGGTGAGGGAGAGCGAGATTACCCAGGACAAACAAGGGGTGGAGGCCAGCTGTTCTCCATATTTTCCTGAGGACAAATAGTTCCGTTCTGGGAACAGTCCCAGCATGGTTTCTTCTTCTTCTACTCAGCACTTCACGTTTTGGGTTGTGGCTATTTGTGTAGGAGGCACATCCTCTCTACTGAACCATACGCTGGACCCCTCTCCCTCTTTGGGGCCCCTCGGGATGGGACACGACTCTTAACAGGAGCTCAGTGGCCTGGTGCTGAAGGCTCAGAAGGGCTGAAGATGGCCATGGCAGGGATCTCAATCACACAGAGCCAAGGACTGTTTTCTTAAGGTTGTCCAGTCAGTGAATAATTTGCTGAGGGAACATTATCTCCTCTCTAGTTCTTTTTTTTCTCCTTGTTCTTTCTTTGCTTTTTTTTTTAAATCTTTTTTTTTCTAGAGAAAAACATATTCTCATCAATTTGAAATGATTTAAATACGGTCTTGTGTGTGGCCATAGCGCACGAGCTGCCAAGCTTGTGGGACTCCGTCCAGAACTCAGAGCTCTGATTCTGTGATGAGAAATGTCAGTCTCTAGCTCTTTCCTCTAGTCCCTTTTCCCGGCTTATCAGCTGGGTTTGAAGTCACATGAGAGCAACGAGTGCATGTTAGGACTTCTGCATCTTACTCCTTCCTGAAAACTTCCTACTGCTGAAAGACACATCTAGGCTGGGCTTCATCTGAGGTGAATGAATCCCTATTTCTGAGACAAATATGATAGATAGAACACTTAGGAAGAGCTCAGATGGTGGCCTGAACTCCTGGATCTGCTCTGACAAGAATGGGGGCCATTCACAGTGTAAAGATTTTTTGGATATGTGGTTCCCCCTAAGCCCAGAAAATTTCCCAATAGGGACCCTAACTCTAGCATAAAGATTTTCTTAAAAGTATCCAAGATTTCTCCCATCAGCCCTAGATGTCATTCCCCATGCCAGCAATCATACAGAGCCCAGGGAGTGTCCCTCTCTCCCCACCCCTGCCTGTGAATCTATGGTACTCAGTGACCTAGTGACAAGAAAAATTTTTGTGGAGGAGCATCCTTCCATTTGACAGGGAAACCATGTTTCTGTTGTAGGGGCTTCCTTAGGAGAAGTTTGGCCTCCGATTTTCAGACACTGTGGAATTATGGAAAGGACATTTTTGTTCTTAATTTCTCATTCTGTTCAGGCTCCTAATTTGTTTATATTTCTTAGAATTCCCTTTGAAAAGAAACAAAAACCCACAATGGTAAAGGATGGATCCCCGAGGTCCTTTGTCAAGATCAAGCTCTTTTGGGAAAGCAGGGTGCAGTGGTTTGATGTTGAACTACAATGTCTGGGGCTCTTGCCCTGGACCATTCCTTGGTATGTGGAGCCAGGAGTCACATCTGCATCCCTCCACTTTCCTTGTAACTTCACGTCTCCACCAGATGTTAGAGGTGTGCCACTACATGTCAGGAAGGCACTTGGAGGCAGTCCCTTGGGGCCACTGTAGGACCGACTCTTTTCTGCAAGTTTTAGTTGTACAGGTCTGTATTCTCTACTATGGCACTGTTAGTCACATGCAGCTACCGAGTATATGAAATGTGTGTTGGAATTGAGATGTACTTCAAACGTAAAATAAACAGACCCGTCTCAAAGACTTAGGGTGTAAATAGAGAAAATAGACTGGTAATTTTTTTTAAAAATCAAGTCTACATGGAAATGATAGTTGTTGCTGTTTGTTTTTGCTCTTTTGGGGGGCCTGACAGTCAGCTCCCAAAGAAATCACACACAGAGGCCTATTTTTTTTTAAATTTTATAATTAATTTAATTTTACATATCAGCCATGGATTCCCCTGTCCTCCCTCCTCCCACCCTCCAGCCTTCTCCCTCAATCCTCCCCCCATTCCTACCTCCTCCAAGGCAAGGTCTCCCCTGGGGATTCATCTCGGCCAGGTAGATTCAGTTGAGGCAGGTCAGGTCCAGTCCCCTTCTCCCTACACCAAGGCTGAGCAAAATGTTTCAGCATAGGCCCTACGTTCCAGAAAGCCAACTCATACACTAAGGACAGGTCCCGGTCCCACTGCCTAGGGGCCTCCTAAATAGTTCAAGCTAATCAACTGTCTTACTTATCCAGAGGCCCTGATCCAGTTCCAGCTATTGGTTCATAGTTCATGTATTTCCACTAGTTTGGCTGTTTGTCCCTGTGCTTTTTCCAATCATGGTCTCAATATGTCTTGCTCATACAATCCCTCCTCTCTCTCGCCGATTGGACTCCTGGAGCTCCACCTGGGGCTTGGCCATGAATCTCTGCATCTGCTTCCATCAGTCACATGGAGTTCTATCATGACAGTTAGGGTGTTCAGCCATCTGATCACCAGAGTAGGTCAGCTCAGGCTTTCTCTCGACCATTGCCAGTAGTCTATGATGGAGGTATTTTTGTGGATTTCTGGGGACCTCTCTAGAGGCCTATTCTTAATTATAGATGCCCAGCCTTAGCTTGGCTTATTGGTAGCCAGATTTCCTTAACTTAAATTATCCCTGTCTATCTTTTGCCTCTGTGCTTTTATCTTTCTCTGTCCCTGTATTCATTTTCTTTCCTTCTTATTCCGTGTCTGGCTGTGTAGATGGGTGGCTGGCCCCTGAAGTCCTCCTTCTTCTCTGGCTCCTAGATCTCTTTTCCCTCCTAGATTTCCCCTTCTATATTTTCTCTCTGCCTACCAGCCCTGCCTATCCTTTCCCTTGCCTTGTTATTGGCCATTCAGATCTTTATTAGACCATCAGATTTTTTTTTTTTTTTTTTTGGTTTTTCGAGACAGGGTTTCTCTGTGTAGCTTTGCGCTTTTCCTGGAACTCACTTGGTAGCCCAGGCTGGCCTCGAACTCACAGAGATCCGCCTGGCTCTGCCTCCCGAGTGCTGGGATTAAAGGCGTGCGCCACCACCGCCTGGCCTCATCAGATGTTTTTACACAAGCACAGTAACACAGCTTTACAGACTTAAACAAACGCAACATAAACAAAAGTAACACACCTTAAAATAATATTCTACAACATTTCCCCCTTTTTGTCTAAACAAAAAAGGTTTTAACTTTAACATAGTAAAACTATACACAACAAAACAGTTATTGAGTAAGAATTATATTTACAATATTCTGTCCATGTGTAGTTAGCATATTCAGAGAAAATAATTATGTATCCTATCTTAGTGAATCCAAAGTTTTACACCTAACATTCTATAATAACTAAGAAAAACTGCAATTATAACTATCTAGTCTTCAACTCCATCAAAGACCCAGCAGGATGTAATATTACCTAACAACAGAGACATTTGGATATCCAGATAGTCACCCAAAATTCCTCTGCAATGGGGCATCCATCTTCACACTACTGGCCGATAGTGTTTGGCAGACTTCTCAGTGAAGCAGGGAATTTGAAGGACTGTCCTGCCTTATATTGGCAAAGTTCATCAGTTGCTTTTCTCTGTGTCCTACAGACTATGTGACAGACTCTTCTGTGAAGCAGGAATTTTGAAGGACTCTCCTGCCTTGTTTTGGCAAAGTTCAACAGTCTTTTCCCTGTGTGTCCTGCATGTCTAGTCTGCACAGCATATTGTCAGCAGTCAAAGGCAAAAACAGTTTCTTTGCCCAGTGGTTAACCTTGCTATAATGAAAGCAAACTCTATAAAGAGTGTCTTCAATGCCCATATCTCTGAAGTAAATTGGTGCTGCCAGGAGCAGATGTGTCTCACTGTCATGAAAAACTTTAAGTTAACAAAACATTTTAAATGCCATGTTCTATAGGTCTTTGAAGTATTTAAAGACCATTTATCTATCTAAAATATATCTCTATATGATCTGGAAAGCATACCTAATATCTATAATTTTGATGGTTATAAATGACTAGCCACTAACCTATGTTCCATGATTATCCTATATAGTTTATAATAACAACTTTCAAAAACTAGAACTTCACCCTACATTTCCAAATGAACCGCATGGGCACAATACCTCAAACAAAAATAGAAACATACATATAATATGTTGTAACAAAAATAATCTTACATTTTTATCAATATACAAAAATTTTTTAAATAAGAGTAAATATATATATATATATATTAACAAAAATAACTTTAAATTTGTATTAGTATTCTATATTCCCCTAAATGGTAACAAACATCCATAACCCACCAAATAACCAAAAACCACCCACACCCCTCAACTCTTGGGTATATGAACATAGTTTTCTCTAAACTGCTTCCTGATGTCTGTGGACACAATATCTTTAGGGTCCCAGAGATAAAATTTCAGATAATGGCCAAGTCCTGGGAAGACCAGCAGTAATCTTTGCTGAAAAATATCATCTGTCAAGATTCAGGAGGTCTTGCCTGATCAAACCTGATCCATATTAATACTGAAAGAATCCACAGCCTCTTATCTCCTGTGGGAACAAAACTCCAAAGCATTTTTGATTTCCATTTCACAAATATATTTTTGACTTCTTTCTTAAAGTGAAAGAATTCCTAAAGTAGCTAGATTGGTTCAATTTTGCAGTCCAGTTCATAATCCCATGTCTTCTAGCAGCTGTCTTTTGCTTTTCAACAATCAAAAAAAAAAATCAAAATCAACACAATAACATACAGGATTTGAACTCCTTGTGTATTTCCCATCTTACATGGCTTTTTTCTTTTACTCTTTCTTTAAAGACTCTATTTTATAAACTATTTTTTTCTATGACTATACCCCTTTCCTTTTCTTAAGCTTACACACATTGTTAAATACACTGTAACCTGTTTAGAGGTTTTTCTGTCTGGATCTCTTTTACTTTTACTGTGTATCTTTAGTGTTTTTCGACTGAACAAGCAAGCTTTAGACTGCTAAGATACACCTGGATTCTCCACATGCGGCTCTTGGCTGGCTCTGCCTGTTTCTCAAGTCATGAAAGCCAAGCCTAAAACCTACATTCTGGTCAGAGGTAGGTGACCAAAAACTTCATTAAACCTTCCTAGCTATGGAAGTCAGTACCTGAGCTGCCACAGGCATTTTTTTACTTAGCCTGCCATTTTTCATTTAGCTCCTGCCCTGCTGGCTGAACAGCAGCACCTCTTAAAAGGAGCTGTATCCTTTTTCTTTTTCTTTTTTACTTTTCAAGCTTTCTCAAACCCTATGGGAATTCAAGCACTACGTTGATATGCCAAAATGTAATTGTTTGATTTTGCTCTTTTGGGGGGCCCACCACCTAGCTCCCAAATAAATCACACACAGAGGCTTATTCTTAATTATAAATGCCTGGCCTTAGCTTGGCTTGTTTCTTATCCCTGTCTGCCTTTTGCCTCTAGGCTTTTCCTACTCTCTTACTTCTGTAAATCTTATTCTTACTTCATGGCTTGTTGTGTATCTGAGTGGCTGGCCCCTGGGTCCTCCTCCTTCTTTGGCTCCTTCTTCCTTCTTCTCCCAGATTTCTCTTTCTATATATTCTCTCTTCCTGCCAACCCTGCCTATCCTTTCTCCTGCCTCACTATTGGCTGTTCAGATCTTTATTAGACCATCAGGTGTTTTAGGCAGGCACAGTAACACAACTTCACAGAGTTAAACAAATAAAACACAAACAAAAGTAACACACCTTAAAATAATATTCTACAATAGATAGTATTTTGGATATATCCAGTGAAATATCATATACTACTAAATATTTCAAGTATTTTCTCTCCTCTTTCTCACTTCTCTGTCTCTCCTTCTCTCCACTTTCTTCCCCTTTCATTTCTTTTCTTTTCAATTTTCTTTTCTTTTTGAGGCAGGGTCTTCCTATGTCATCCAGGCTTGCCTTGAACTTTGTATTAAGCCTGGGGATCTTTCTGTGTCAGACTCCTGAGGGCTAGGTTGCAGACATATGCCACTATTCCTAACCTCCTTCACTTTACTTTTTTAAAGGTGCCTACTGTACATTAATGAGTCTGTGTGCAGAGTTTGTGTTAGATCAAGTGATTACTTATATTGAAATTCACATCTGTAAAAGTTACATATGTGTACATATATACTGTATGCATATATTTTTGTCTGTATGTATATGTGGGATGATGCTAGTCTAGACATAGACTGGGAAGGAATAGGATAATTCTCATTAGATTTTTCTGTTTTGCTCTATTTCTTGTAAGCACTGGAAATGTCAGTCTGGCAGCATTACTCAGTCGCTCCGGGAGGTGGACATGCCTTCTCCACATGCTTTTTGTTTTTCTAATGAGATTATAAGTATCTGAGTGCCTAAACCATAGAGTCAACAACCTATAATAAGTGATAACCATTGAGTCAGGCATAGCGCTGGGCTGAGGATTTTGAAACTGAGTAAATCCTGGCTACTGCCCTGGGAACTTGTTGTCTAGAGATAAGGCAGAGAAGTGTTCAGCTGGTACAAGTGCTGTGGTGGACCAAGCGCAGGCCCATGAAGTTCTCAGCATGCGCATTGGGACCTGGCCTGGAAGAAGAGGCCTTCCATCGAGTCACGCATGTCTACAATCTCCCCATCACTACTCAATCATTTTTATACATAAGTAGGTTTCTTATCACATAAGTAAAACGTAGTTATTATGTTAAAAAAAGAAATACCGATAAAGCAGAAAATGCAAACGTCATCGTTGACACTGTTAACATTTGGGTATAAATCATTTCCAGAACAAAGTTTGTCAAGAGTGAGGACTGAAAGTCAGATTAGACACATGGAAAAGGGTATTTCCAGCTTCTCAGTGGCTGTATCCAGAAAGTCAGACAATTACCATCTACCTGGCTGCCTTGATAGCTCCACCTTTTACCCTGGCTTTGGTCAGCCTGGCTTCATGGTGTCAGTTTCAGCCTGGCTTTCTGTTGGAAATATGGACCCTGACAGCTCACAGTAACATAACCCATGTGTCTGAAATATTGAAGGGGAGGGAAAAAAGGGAAAGAAGAAAGGATCACACTGGATCAATCAAGGATTAATTTGATTGATTAATACATCCGACATAATGCATGGATTGTGAGAGGGAAAGACTGATCTGCATAGAGAGAGAAACAGAAAAGAAAAAAAAAGACACCTGTCTACTTCCACCTGTTATATACCTACCTATTTATTTGTCTGGCATAATAAACTGTTTGGAGAGATGAAGGGAGTGGGAGAGTGCCTAACCTGCCTTGACATGCAGGCTCATTTTATTGACATGCACAGGCGCTAAGCCAGGCAACAGGATATGGAGCTTTAGCTCAGTGATGTCAGACTGAGGTGTCCCCCATCCCCACTCCATGAAAAACACCGTGGCTCCCCTTGGTGAGCCACTCTTCCCTTTCCTTACTTGACATTTTAAAGAAGGAAATCAGCTAAGGCTCTCAGAGTCTCCATACTTAGTATTGTTTGGGATGTGACTACATCTTCTCACCATGTAAGCTGGAGACTTGCACAACATGAAGTTTGGAGGTGTCACTTGGTTTTGTGACATGCACAAAGTTAGAAACAGAGCCTCCTGTGCTGTTCCCCCCACCGTGTGTGTGTGTGTGTGTGTGTGTGTGTGTGTGTATGTGTGTGTCTATGCTATTGTATGCAGGCAAATATGTATGTGTGCCTGTGTAGAGGTGAGAAAGCAACCTTAACTGCCACTATTGCAGTACCACACACCTTGGCTTTGTGTGTGCATGTTTGTAAACATGAGTGGGTGTGCAGGTGCATGTGAGTGTGTGTGTGTGTGTAGAGGATTGAGTGTCTTCTTCACTTGATCTCCATCTTTGATATAGGTATATTGGATATAGGTATAATAGGATAAAAGGGTAGATTGTTGAACCTACTTTTTAAGAGCAACAACTTGTTTTAAATGTTTTACATTGGTATAGATTTTAGTTTATTGATACAAGTTTAAACTTAATTTTGTTATACTGTATGTATATTTTTACTCTTGTTTAAGGTATTATGTTTATACAACTCATTTAAATTGTAATGGCACAATTAGTCTTCTAAGATAGTCAAACTTATAGTCATGTTAAGTTTTCTAGCTATACATAGATATAATTCAGTTAGGTAGGTAATCTTCAAACACTTCAAATACCTACAGAATATGGCATTTAAAATATTTTAAAAAAATTCAGACTTTCTGGACAATGAGACATGTCTGCTCCTGGCAGCACCAATTTACTTCAGAGAGGAGGATGGGCATCAAAGACACTCCATATGGAGTTTATCTTCACCTTGGCAAAAATAGCCATTTGGGCAAGAAACTGTTTGCCTGGACTGCTTGATCAACTGGACATGCAGGACCCATAGGAAGGTGACCACTGAACTTTGCTTGGCAAAATGGTCCTTCAGGTTCCTGCTTTGTAGAGGAAACTGCCAGACATTCCACAGGACACAGAGAAAAATGACTGGGAGACTCCAGGCCTGTGGGTTGAAGACAGATGCCCCAACTTTACAAAGGAACTTTGGATGACTGTCCAGGCTGCCAGATGTCTCTGTCTACTCTTGCAAGACTCCCAAAAGTTGCTTGCATCCTTCTCCCATTTCTCAGGTAATAGTATATCCTTCTGGGGTCTTTGATGTAGTTGAAGCCTAGATAGTTATAATTTCCTCAGTTATGATAAAAGATAAGTTAAATATAAAACCTTAGACTCACAAATATAGGATAGATATCTTCTTTAATATTGTAACTGTAATTCTTGCTTGATAATTGTTTTGTTATATGTAATTTTACTACATGAAAGTCAAAACCTTCCTTTTTGAAAAAAAAGAAAAGGGGAAGTGCTGTGGATATTGCTCTGTATAAATAAAATGCTGATTGGCCAGTAGCCAGGCAGGAAGTATAGGCAGGACAAGCAGAGAAGAGAATTCTGGGAACAGGAAGGCTGAGTGAGGAGATGCTGCCAGCTGCAGCCATGATTACCAACATGTAAGATACTGGTAAGCCACGAGCCATGTGGCAAAGTATAGATTTGTAGAAATGGGTTAATTTAAGATATAAGAACAGTTAGCAAGAAGCCTGCCATGGGCCATACAGTTTGTAAATAATGTAAGTCTCTGTGTGTTTACTTGGTTGGGTCTGAGCGGCTGTGGGACTGGAGGGTGAGAGAGATTTGTCCTGACCGTGGGCCAGGCAGGACTGGAAAAAACTTCAGCTACACATCTTAGTTTTTGAAATATCCTTGTTTGATGAACCTGGAATTAAGGATTTGGCAAGCCCGAGGATGTTCCTGCCTCTACCCCCAAGAGCAGCATTACAGGCGTAAGTGTCTGCATCTGGCTTATTGTAAAAGGAAACATGGGTAGTAGGGATGAAACTTGGGTCCTTGGGCTTGAAAGACAAGGACTTCCCTGACCGAGCCAAGCCATCTTTCTAACACCTCATATTGTTTGTTTGTTTTATAATTCAAGTCTTTTGTTTATTTATTTTGTGTGTGGACATTCGGTCTGTGTGTACACATGTGCATTATGGGCATGCCTGGTGCCTGCAGATGCCAGAGGAGGGTTTTGGATCTCCGAGGACTGGCTTACAGATGATTGTGAGTTGCCATGTGGGTGCTGGGAATTGAACCCAGGTCCTCTGGAAGAGCAGCCAGTGTTCTTAACTGCTGAGCCATCTCTAAAGTCCACTCACATTGCTTTTTTGAGATAGCTTCTTTCACAGGCTGGGGGGTTCCCAAGTGGGCTGGGCTGGGCTAGCTAGCCAGCAAGCCCCGGTAATTTGCCTGTTCCCACCTTCCCAGTATTGAGATTAAAATGCATACTGCCATGCCTGGCTGTGTGGGTCCTAGGGGTAAAACTCAAGTTTTCATGATTTCAAGGTAAGCACTTTGTCAACTGACCCGTCACACCATCCCTTGTGTTGCATATCTTTAAAAAAGATCTGGAATGGGACACACAGTGCAGGGTAAGACTCCTGTGGAGGCATCTGGATCAAGACTGTTCAGGGGAAAAAGCACATTTTCAAGGAATGGAGTAGCTGCCAAAATCTAAATCTAGCAGGGCTTTCTGTTGAGGTGCAAGGAACAGTGCCATTCCAGAGGAATCTTGTATTGGTTCATTGTCCATTAAACACTGTGGCTTCAAGGTAGAGCTGACTCTGCAGCAGCTACTATACATCGTCATTGGACTTGCCAAGTTCTGGAAAAAGGAAATCCCCATCTACCGTCATCGTCTCTGGGGAACTAATAGAGAACTGATGCCAACCCTGAGCAGAAAAAAAAACCAAAGACTCCTGTGGCAGCAGTGACTGAGAAGAGTCCCCAAATATGAATGAATGAAGGTGTAAACAAATCCGTTGATCTGACCTTCTTTTCTGCTGAAAGAATTAGTGAACTATTCCTTTGGATAAAAACAGGACAGGTTCTGTCATTTCCACATATAGTTCATGCAATGTTCAGTGACCTTATTGTTAAGTGCTTTTTATATGATGTGTGCCCAGGAGGATGGGCAGCTCATCGTTAGGTGATATCTTACAGGACACCGTTGCTTATGAAGTCAATCATTGACCTTATCATTGTTATATAGCACATGACTGTATATAATACATGTCTCCTGGAAGTGCCAGAATGGATCTTCTGTACCTGCTTTACATAACTGTAGCCATTGGGTTTCTCTGCTGCTTTGATATCTGGCAAGATTCTAGCAGAGAGGAATTAGAGTCCCTCCTCCTGAGCATAAGTTCCTTGAATGGGGGCATAGCTCAGATCCTGTTCAGTGCTCAGCTGAAGGCACCTTGAAAAGACACCATCCTGCTCTGCACCAGACTCCCTCTGGCTCTTCATAAACCAGAGAGCTTGTATTGACTGTACAAAGGTTAGAAGCGTACAAACAAATGATAGGTATTCACATTGTACAAAGAGTCACCTTTGCTCCTAAAATTGATATATTACTTCTTAATCTGATCATGTAGAACATGATTCTTAAGCCAAACCAGGACATGATAAAACCTGATATACAGAACAATGTACTTTGCAAGACAGATGATTGCAAAACACTTTGAATGTATAAAGCATTATATGGATGCTTAATGATCGCAGCAATTATTTTACAACTTAATTGTGGGAAAATGAAAGGAATAAAGTAGCTTAACAAGTTCACGAATTTATCAGACTCTGTAGCGTGAGGAAGATAAACTGGAGAGTTTGTAGCTTAACATCACCTCCTGCAACTGCTGGGCCCACCGTTAGACATCATGGCAGTTTTAAAGTTGGAGACTTAAGGCTTCATGCTTGGTGGGCAAGCATGCTACCAGCTGAGCTCCATCTACAGCACTGGTGTACATTTTGTGTTGAGGATTTTAAAAACTGAAGTCACTGGGTAGCAGTGCTAGTCCTGAGCACTCTGTGAAGTGAGCTGAGGTAAGTGGATTTTGAGCTTTAGTCTATTTTTTCTGCCAAGTCTATTAAAGAAAGAGCTTACCATATACTGTTCAGTGAGAGCACTTATGGCCTTGAGATTTTATACCTTTGGTCTATGGCTGCAATATTCCATATACAATAAACTGATATTAAAGTTGTTTCTTGTCATGAAATGAATAATATTTAACACAAGATTCACGGTATCTACCTGGTAACCTTTGCCCAAATCACTGGAATAATTTGCTTTTCTAAATTAGAATTTCATCCTATTTTGATGTGAATTGATTCATTGCCTCAAACTGAAGGTTTGAAATGTGTGCTCGGATGGAAGTGCCTGGCACAATTTAGCAAGGACAGAGCTTGAGCTGGGTTAAGGGACACAGGCCTGTGACCCCAGCTGCTGAGGAGTACAAGCCCTGGTAGGGCTGCAGAGAGAGTGAGTTCAAGACCAACCTAGGCTAAGTTGTCTCACTAAGTATGTCTCTCACACACTCTCTTAAAGATACACAAGGATTGGGGTCTTCGTTTCAACCCTTAGTAAGAATAAAAAGCTACATAAGAAGTACCTCCCAAAAGACGATAATTAAATATTCCTTCACATTTGAAGTTCAGATTTGCTGTTTCACAATCATTTTCAACCCATCCACCCAATGCATACCCCTTTGAAGTATAATTTCATGTAATTTATCACTACTTTGTACACTAACATTAAATAGCTTAATTCATGGGACATTAGTTAAGAAAACATTTGATATTTCAGTCAATCCTCCATAATCTATATTTTTTAGGTCATTAAAATGTCAAATTGGAATGGTCAAGCAAAGCAAGAATCAAATTCAAAGAGAGTCAAATATTATCTCCATTGCTATTGAAAAATTTTTAATCAGATTTTCCTCATCGATCTGGGGCAATACATGAATATGGCTGTCTGTTTGGATATTCAACAAGATTTTCAGAGGATCAATTTTAAGGATAAATGTCTTACTAAAAAGAAGATTTTGTTGGTAGTTCAAAAGTTGACTCTTTCTCAATGAAAATAGTCTGGCTTACATTTCTAGTAGTCACACAGATCCTTGTTTGAAGATTTCTAAACATTACAACAACAACAACAATAACAACAGAGAAAAACACATCTGTTTAGAACTACTTTGAAAGGCTGATGTCTGTGTTGAGTGGCACAATTAACTCGTTAATGAACTCACTTCCCACTTGCGCTGGAATTATAATTGTTAACTGCCTGCTGTTAGTTAATCTAACGGAAGCCCTAGGCCTTTATTAGAAGTGTTAGAGTTGGAGAGTGTTGGCTGCCTTGAATTTCCACACATTCAAGCCTTGTGAAATTCAAACATACTTCAAAAATCTGGATGTCTTGTGAAAGCCCATCAATACCCTGGAATGGAGGCCTGAATCTATCAGCAACAGAAGGAAACAGCTTTCAGAGTCAAAGGGTAAACATAAGAAAGCGTGGATGTGCTAATTGCCCTCTGGAGTGGCAGCTGTTAGTTCAAACTTGGACCCCCAGCAGTGAAGAGGTGTGTGTGTGTGTGTGTGTGTGTGTGTGTGTGTGTGTAGTTGTATGGGTGTGTACACCATGTACACATGCAGATATTAGCTCTATGTGAGGCAGCTTTTTGGGTTGTTCTGGAAAAGCATTGTGCTAACTATTTTCCTTTTACCAAGAATACATGCATAGACAACAACCCTTGGAGACCCTTGTTTGAAGAGCCTCTTGCCTTATTTTGTTTGGTTCTTCCTTCCTTTCCCCCAATATTCTCCTAAATACCAAGGCATTTCTTACTTTGCCCATCTAAGCACACAGGAGCTGGTTCCCAACATGAGCAGAGAGGCTAGGTGACAGCTTTTGCCAGACGCACATTTGTGACATCTCCCGTAGCTGAAAGAATAGAATCACCTTAGAGATGTCCCATCAACAGCCAAGGAGCCATTGCCCCAGATGGCCAGCCAGCAGGAGGCTCTGTGTTTCTTTTCTATTTGACCAGATGCCAGTGGGGAGCCAGCTGTGTCTGGAGCAGGCTGCATTGCAAAATCCAGCAGTGCCAGCAACGGCATTGGAGAGGCAGGACACCTGCAGCAAGAGTCAATCGCTTGATCTCGGTGTGAATGCGATTGGTTTTCACACCCACGCTTGAGGTAGACACTACATCCCAAACTTGACAGCACTTGGGGACGGACACCTATCAGGTGCTGAAGACCAGTATCAATTCCATCTTGTTCCAGGATTCTGATAGAAGGGATGGCCACCGGAAGGCTCTGTTGTTAAGTTTGGGACTTGGAAATGTGCAGGCAGCCAAGGGAACATTCTCATTTATTCCAGTTCTTTCTTGTAGCTCATGGTTGTGTGGTGTGAGTGTAGAAGCAACCCACTCAAATTCAGAAACAAGGTGTCAGAGCAGGGAGAGATGGGCTAAGCCTGAGGGAGCATGGTATGATAGGTACCCTGAAGGCCACTCTGGGGACTACTGAAAGAGGCTAAGGGCTTATTGCATATGGAGATGCCTGACTATAATCCTAGCACTTTGGTGGGGAGTGGTGGCTGATATGGGTGGATGCAGATCTCAAAAGTATGATGGGCTACAGGGTGAGACCTTGTTCCAAGAACAACAGTTCAACACCAGCCAAACTGAAATGGAAAAGAAGAAAGAGTCTGAGGATTGATGAGGACCAGGATTGGGTCAACTTGCTGTGAAGGAATTGAAGAGTTTAGATAAAACTGTCTCTCTGTATCCAGGAGTATTTCCATGTGCCCAGACACAATATCTGAAGGCTTACATACCACTACCCTGTAGTAAGTGAAGGTATGCAGGAGGATGTGATGTGTGCAGGTTATATACAAACACCCACTTGGCCTATCCATAAGGGACCTGAGTATCTGTGGGTTTTGATGGATGGAGGCAGTCAGAGCTGACATCAATTCCCCATGAACACCAAGAGATAACTAGGCATATATTATGCATCCTTCCATGATTTTCTCACAAATTCTCTTGAGGCACAAACTATAGCCCAGAGTGATTTTATGGGGTCTAAAGCTTACTCAGTTTGAGTGACTCTTTAAGAGAAACAAATTGGAAACACAAAATTAGCTACAAAAGTGATTATTTTTTTGTGTGAATAAGAAAAACATTTTTTAATCTGTCACATATCACCAAGAACATAAAGTTTAAAATACATAACCTTTCTACTTATTGATTGATACCATAACTTTTTTCTGTACTTTGTACTTCACATTTTTATTTGTCTCTAACCATGGCATATATTTATTATTTATAGAAAGATAGGGAGATAGCCTGGTTTTCCTGATAACATGGTTGATCCAAGTATGGCTTTCTTGTGCTGATGCTGTTGGGTTGGGTAACCTCATAGTGTTACTACTACAGAGTTGTGTTTGACTGGATAATTATGTCCACACAAAATTCATGTGCTGATGTGAGTCTATTGGGGGTGGGGGAGGGTTGGGCTTTGGGGTGATGATTGAGTCATGAAGATGGGGCCCTTGTGAATGACATTTGTGGCCTTGTGTTTCAGGCCATGGAGAAATTAACCATATATATGCCAAGAGAAGACCTCACCAGACATTAAAACTTTCCCCATCCTGTGTGTGTGTGTGTGTGTGTGTGTGTGTGTGTGTGTGTGTGTGTGTGTATGTGCATGTGTGTGTGTGTCTGTGTGCACACACATGCACACACGCATGCACGCATACACACGCCTGTGTGTTTGAGCACACAAGTGTATGTGCATACATGTAGAAACCAGAGGATAACTGGGTATTATTTTTCCTCAGGTACCACCACCTTTTCTTTAGAGGCAGAGTCTCTCATTGGCTTACATCTCACTATGGCCTGTGAACCCTAGGATTCTGGTTGTTTCTGCACCCCCAGCACTGGGACTATAAGAAGGGGCCACCACATGTGGCATTCTATGTGGGTACTGGGACTAAGTTTATGTCTTTATACTTGTAAGCTCTGCCCCCAGGCCCTCTTCTGACATCTTGATTTTGGTTTCTCAGCCCTGAGAACTGTGAGAAATTGATTTCTGCTCTTTAAAACTTCTAGTCAATTATCTTATAGTGAGCCAAATTATCTTAAAACAACAACAAAAAACCTGCCCAAAACAACAGCAATCCGTAAAGTATAAGAATTCTGATAGAGGGGCTGGAGAGATGGCTCAGCGGTTAAGAGCACTGCCTGTTCTTCCAGAGGTCCTGAGTTCAATTCCCAGCAACCACATGGTGGCTCACAACCATCCATAATGAAATCTGGCGCTCTCTTCTGGCCTGCAGGTGTATATGCAGACAGAACACTGTATACATAATAAATAAAAAAAAAAAAAAAAAAAAAAAAAGAATTCTGATAGAGTCTTTTATCCAACTTCCCATCAAAATCATGTCTTCTGAGGTGTAACTGTCATCCTCACTGAGCATATTTCTGTGTAATTTGATTTTTTTTTTGTCCTGACCACCTGGTTCCAAATACCTGGCAGCCACTTCCCAAATAATTGAATCAGAGGCTTCATATTACTTATAAATACTCAGCCAATAGCTCAGGCTTGTTACTAGCTAACTCTTATATTTAAATTAACCCATATTTCTATTTATGCTTTGCCACATGGCTCATGGCTTGTTACCTCATTTTCTACACATCCTGCTTGCTCCACAGATGGCTGGCATCTCTCCTGATTCTGTTCTTCTCTTTCTCATCATCCTTAGTTTGGTTGCCCTACCTATACTTCCTGCCTGGCTACTGGCTAATCAGCATTTTATTAAACCAATTTGAGTGACAAATCTTTCCAGTGTACAAGAGGATTATTCCATAACATTCCTGACAAAAGGCTTTGTCTTGGTGCCAATGAGAATAAACCATGTAGTGATGTTACAACTTTACATGTCTGATTGCTAGAAAAATCTCACAGGCCAGCTTAGGCTTCTTCTAATTCCTGCTTATTTTCCACCCTCTATATGCTCAGACCCTCTCAAGACAGTCTCACCACTGGAAAGCGAAGCAGTGTTCAGCTTTGCCTTGCCTCTTTGTGACAAAACTTCCCTCGCTGCTGAGAATCGTTGCCTTGGTCAGATTCCTCCCTCAACCCCAAAGCCTGTTTGTATTAGCAAGGGTCAAACTTGATTGAATTATGAGAATAATCAGAAAAATAAAATTGATGGAGGGACATGGCCTTTCCCCATGACTTCCTCATGAAAAGGAATCGTTCCCTATGGTGCCTATTCCTACCCCAATCTCAGGATAGTGCTCACCTGAATGAAATTTCCTTCTTATGAACTGAATGCCATGCATTTTCACTTTGTTATTTTTATTCCAAAAAACTCTCCCCATTTCCATCTCCACCATTCTAATCCTCATAAAGAAAGTTAAAAAAATCAGCTATCCAGAAGACTCTCAGGATGAAAAGTACCAAGTACCTTTCTGTTTCCTTGAGCACATACATAATTATTTCATTCAGTAATGTACTACAAAATGACCTGAACAAATAATGGATTTCCTGATTCTCCTGGCCTTTATAATACAGCTGATCAATGCTGTACTTATTAAGATGAACTTATAAGCATTTTTTTTTAGTAGATTGAGACATCTTTGAATTTGGAGCCACACAATTCTTTGTTTGGATGCATATACTTTGCCCTACCTAACTTTGAATAGGAGAGACATGGAATTAGTCCTTAGAATGCTACAGGATAATTTTCTTCTCTATTTTAGCCGATCTCCATCTGAGATAATTATCTTTTATGTCTTGAGATGGAGTCCATCTTTGCTCAAGAGGACTATCCCATCATGGAGGAATTTTAAGTGTTCTGCTGGACACTACTTGTCCAGACACATGTTTATTTCCACAGTGCACCTGTTCCTATGGTGGTGGACCTCTCCACTCAAGCCAGCTTCAAGCACTACCTAAGCACAGTCCCTCTCCTCCTCCTTCAAAAGAGCAAAAATAGCCTGTATGGACTAACAGCTTATCAACAGCCCAAACTGTCCTGAGCATTTTTTTATGTGCATTATCTCATTTTGTCTGCACAGCAGCTTCGTAAAATAGCCAGAAGAGAAAATTAAGAGACAAAGCCACTTGTTCGTCATCGCTCTGTTAGGAAACAGCAAGATCGAAGGCTAGCAATCTAAGTCCAGCAATCTAACTCGTGACTGTTCAAAGATGACGACTGTTATTTGTGGGGTTTGAATGAGTTGAGTGCATATGGATGAGATCAGGTCTTCCTAATGACCCAAGGCCATGATCAATTCTTTCTTACTGTCTTCTCAGCAGCTTCCATAAGGGAACATGATAGAACATTAAGAGCCATAGAATTTTAAATCTATTAGATCACCTATATGACATGTTGACCTACATACATCCATTCATGTCTGTGTAACAGTCAGATGTGCATATTCACATACATGTATATACATATGAAGAAAACTAATGAGCTTTCATTCAAGGATATATGGCCAGATGCAAATGCCATCTTCAAAGGGGGCAACTTCCTGATAAGACAGGATATTCTTCACTGCATGCTGCAAGTCCTTTGGGAATTTGTGTATGTATGTACATGTGTGCACACTTCCACAAGATTAATTCTTTTTCTTGCTTCTCATGGTACTGACTTCATAAATCTGTGATTCACAACAGGAATGCAGCCCGGAACTTCTGCTATGTAAGCAGCTGTAGATGCTCCAAATACCACTGGACATGTGATCCAGGACTCACTATAAATTTACCCCTAAAAATAAAGTAACAAGTGACCGAACAGCACTAAGAATTAATCACGGCAATGCATGAATGGAATGTGCCAGGCTCTACCTCAAAAATCCCTTTATAAAAAGATTGTTATAATTAAAACTCCAAAGAAATACCTGAGGATGCTGTGTTGGAGTAAATGTGATAGAATTTTTGAGAAAAGAATTTTATTATTATTTTTTAAAGGAGAGATAGAATGAGAAAGAACTTCCATTACTTCTATATCATTAGAAATAAGGTGGCATTCTTACATCACTGAGGAATGCATCCTATAAAGGAATTTCAACCGGACTCAGGCTTGGTACACTGGGAGTTTTTTGAAGGCCGAGAGGATAGACAAGCCTCTTGGTTAAGCTGTTTGCCATGGAGAGAAATAAATTCATCTCTAAAATTTGCATCACAGCTTGTGGCAAAGATTAGCTTGGTGATTCAGAACTGTGAATAACCCTATGGAAGTGTCATGCATCTCATGCTTCCAAAAGTCGATGTCAGCTACAAAACTTGTGAAGAAGCAGAAGCAGAAACCCAACGTAAAGGGAGGAAGAGGGATTCCTGGAGGCTTAACTTCTTGTAATCTGCCCATTTTTCTATGTCTGTAACACGTACAGTCCAAATCCAATGGCCACTTTCCCTGTAACAGTCTAACATGAACAAAAGGAGGAAAATGGGGAAGAGTGAAAGAGATGGAGAGGGACGTGGGGAGAGAGAGAGGGAGATAGAGAGACAGAGACAGAATGAAGACCAAAAAAGAAGGAAGGAAAGAAAAAAGCGAGGGAAAACACCAAGTAGTTTAGAAAAAAGAAAAGGGAAAAATATACACTGACTAACACTTCTAAAAGTTTCAAGCAGCTCTTAACAGCTCTTAGGGTGCTGTTTGGGAAGGAGCAGGCGACCAGTGGACAGGGGGAGGGGAAAAGTTGAAGAGAATTTTCATCAAAACAGGTTAAATGCATGTATAAAAATGTCTATTTTGTACAATTAATACACAATTAAAAAGAGAGAGAGAGAGAAGCTTCCTGATTCTGAGTACATCACAGGTAAAAAGCTTGGGCCATCTGAAAAAAAATTTGATTGAAGATTAATTTTTGGACATGGGAAAAGTGGGAGAGAGTTCTTCAAGCCACTTGAATTACTGAAGATGAAAGGTTAAAAGCCTTAAAGACCAAAGACTACATTAGCAACTGAACAGCAAATACCATCAACAGAGATGTGGAGAAATTAGCAGAACAAATGTTAAATCCTGAAGAGCAGGAAAAAGAATTCATTTCAGCAGCCCAAAGGTTTCCTTTTCTCTGTATTCCAAAATTGATTGTTTTGTAGATGGAAGTACTAATGGGTAATTTCCATTCAGTTCTTTAAAACAAGTACACAAAACACTCCGGGCTGCAAAGGGCAGAGATCAAAGCAGGTAGAGTCTTCAGACAGTTTCCCCAGTGCTCTGCACTGTGTCAGGAGCTGTGAGTGTTTCTATGAGGAATGGGGGTGCTCTCTGATCTGCATCTGCCTTAATCTCACATGAATCAGTTTAAAACCACATGCCATAAGTCTGGCTTTTGTGGCATTCTCTAGTTTCTAGTGGCTGTGCTGCAGGGTGAACCACTATAATGGTGAGAAGCCCAGGTGGTTATATTTATTAATCTAGCATTAAACGGTCCTTTCCAGGTAGTGACTGCTATTCCTCTTAATTACGTCATTTGCAGGAAAAGGGGATGAAACTGGAGATCACCGTGCTAAGTGAAATAAGCCCAATTCAAGAGCACAAAAATGTTTTCTCTCATACGCAGAACCTAGACTTAAAAATATGTGTGTATGTAAGATATAATTGTAGAAAGGAGACTATGCAGGGAAAGGAAGGGATGTAAAGAAAGCAGAGAGGGAAACAAAAGAAGAGGTGAGAGGGTAAAATCAAAGGCAAATATTGCATGTTCTATCTTATGTTTTATATACACACACCATGAAAACAGGAGGACTACTGCTTGAGGGGAGGAAGTGAACCAATGAGAGGGTGGGGGAAGGGACAAGGTAAGGTGAGGGTATAAAGATTAGAAAGGCATGATACATATACACGAAAAGGTCATAAACCTATATTTTGTAGATTTACTAAGAATTTTTAAACCATTATGGGTAGAATCGAGAATGTACTTTCTTGGCATCACAGAGTAAGATGAGCATAGTTTAACCTCTATAAATTTCACAGCTAACATGATACTTAGTGGTGGTGAGAAATGAAGTGTTTCCTTTAAGGTCAGATCAAGGCAAAGATACCCACTTTCAACATGTCTATCCTGCTGCTGTTGGAAGTCTTAGCCAGAGCAATTAGATAAGAAGAAAAAATTAAAGGCATCCCTTAAATGTAATAGTTAGTGATCAGACTTAGCAAAGTTGCCATATACAAAACTATTACTCAAAATTGGTTGTGTTTCTGTGCACTAATAATGAATAATTCAAAAGAGAATCAAGAACATGATCCCATTAAAGACAGCATGAGAAAGAATATAATACTAAGGAATAAACTTAACTCAGAAGACAAAAGCATTCTATAAAACATTGCTGAAAGAAATCAAAGAAGCAATAGATGAAGACACCTCAAGTACTCAGATTGAAATAATTAGCATGGTTAAAATGCCCACACAGCCCAAGTTAATGCCTAGGTTTAAAGGATTCCCTCACAAGGTCCAATAGCATGTTTAAAGAAATAGAAAACAGTCCTCAACCTCATATAGAATCAGAAATCTCATCAAGTGACCAAAACAATCTTGAGAAAGAAAACAAAACTGAGACTTCAATGCATCCTGATATAAAGCTTACAAAGATCCTATAATTAAAACAGTATTACATTGGCAAAAAGACAGGCATGTAAGCCAGTAGCAGAATAAGCCCAGAAATGAACCCTTATATATCAAGTCAAATGATTTTCAACAAAGATATTCAGTCTACACAAGGTAGAAAGAATAGTCTTTTTTAAACCTGGTGCTGGGAAAATTAGAAATATGAAGTCAAATAAATACTACTTGTGCATACTACAGGAAAAGTACCTTGAAATATATTGAAGGACTAAACACAAGACTTGAAATTACAAAGTTCCTCGGAGGAAACAGGAGAAAAAATTCAGAACATTATAATTTTTTGGAAAAGACACAGGCAACAACAGCAAAAATGGACAAATGGGACTCTATAAAACTTGAACCTCTGTGCAGGAAAGGAAACAATACAGAGGAAGGCAAATTATTGAATATGAGGAAATATTCACAGCCATGTATTGAACAAGGGCTTTTTGTCCAGCCTCTGTGACAGTCTGCTATAACTGAACAACAGCAACAAATAAATAAGTAGCCCTATAAAAAGCTAGCAGATGACCGATGCAGCCATTTCTTCTAGGAAGCCACACAAATGGAGAATGAAAACATGAAAAGATGCTCAGTTGACTAATGAAAAGGGAAATTCCTCTTGGGAACATGAGAAGATCACTGCACTCCTGAGCTCACAGCAGCCGTGGTTGTCTGCACAAGACCTGCACAAGATCAAGCCAGTCCACACTCAAGCATGGACCAAAGAGGGCCTTACAAATTTCAACCCATAGTCAGGAACTATTGACAGCTGACGGTGTGTGTGTTGGGTGCTGGTTAATTTTCTTTAAGGGTGTGATCCCTGGTAGGTTCCACAAGCTTCAGTGGATGGCCTCACACCAGTAAAATATGAATGTCTGTTACTCCAAGATCTCACACCCTCGTATAGACATACTCGCAGTGTCTATAACATAGACTTATCAATGCAAATAAAATAAAGATAAATAAGTTATGAAAAAAATTAATAGCACAAGTTCAACCTGGTGGGCTATTCAAAAAGAAAAAAAAACCAGAGGACACAAAGTTGGGAGTGAGTGAACAATAGACCTAGGGAGAGTTGAGGGTGGAGCTAGGGGTGGATATCATAAAAATACATTGTGTGCATGTATGAAATTCTCAAATAATTAATAAAAGTATTATATTTTTGTATATTTTCTCTTAATTTTTACATCCTAATACAAGTTTCACCTCTCTCCCCTCTTCCTAGTTTCTCTCCCCTCCTGCTCCCCCTCCTGCACCCCTCCTCCACTGTTTCTATTCAGATATAGGCAGGCCTCCCATGGATATCAGCCAGTCATGGTACATCAAGTTGCAGTAAGACTGGGCACCTCCTCTTCTCTTTAGACTGGATGAGGCCATTCATAGGAGGAAAGGGTCCCAAGAGCAGGCAACAGAGTCATAGGGAGCCCCTGCTCTCACTGTTAGAAGTCTCACACAAAGACCAAGTTACACAACTGTAATATATATGCAGAGGGCCTAGGTCAGTCCCATGCAGGCTCCTTGGTTGTCGGTTCAGTCTCTGTGAGCCTCTATGAGCCCAAGTTAGTTGGTTCTATGGGTTTTCTTATGGTGTCCTTGGCCTCTCTGGCTCCCATAATCCTTCATCCCCCTCTTCTGCAGGATTCCCCAAGCTTTGCCTAATGTTTGGCTGTGGGTCTCTGCATCTGTTCCCATCAGTTGCTGGGTGAAGCCTCTCTGATCTGATGACAGTCGGCCTAGGCATCAATCTATGAGTATAGCAGAATATCGTTATGTGGCATTACATTGACTTTTTTTTTTTTTTGGTCAGTCATGTTTGGTTCTATCCTAAGTCTCTGGGATATCCTGACTCTGGGTCCTGGCCCTCAGGGGTGGGCTCCCTCTCAGGATATGGGTCTCCAGCTGGATCAGTCATTAGTTGGTCACTCCCACAATTTCTGTGCCATCTTTACCCAAGCACATCCTGTAGGCAGCACAAATTGTGGGTCAAAGGTTATGTGGCTGAGTTGGTATACCAGTTCCTCCACTGGAAGTTTTGCCTGGTTACAGGAGATGGCCAGTTCAGGCTCCATATCCTTTGTTGCTAGAAGTCTTAGCTAGAGTTACCCTCATAGATTCCTGGGAGTTTCCATTGCTCTAGGTTTCTAGCTCATCCCAGAGATGCCCCTGATTCTAGTTGTCTCTCCCAGGACTCTCTCCCTCCATCCTCTCCACATTTGATCCCTCCTGTTCCATCCCCATTCCCCCTTCCAGGCCTCTCCCCACTTTCACTGGCAATGTCCATTCTATTACCCCTTCATATTCATAGTGAGATTCATGTATCCTGCTCTTGAGCTCCCCTTGTTACTTAGCTTCTCTGGGTCTATGGGTTGTAAAATGGTTCTTCTTTACTTCATAGCTAATATTCACTTATGAGTGAGTATATACCATGTACACAAGAAGACCCTGAAAGGGATTAAAATAAAGGAAATGTAAATCTAGACCATAATGATTGATCAGCTCATATCTCAGATTAGCTGCTATCAGAGACTTAAAATATTAAATATTAGTGGGAATGGGGAAGTAGGAACCTTCGTGTGTTGTTGTTGGGATTATAAAATGGCACACCAACTACAGAAAATATGGAGGTGCCTCAAAAGATTTAAAATTGAGTTTCCACATGATATAGCAATGTGTCCTAGCAATGTGTATATACCAAAAACCTGAGAACAGGATGTTGAAGAGGTATTTTCCCACTTGTGTTCACTAAAGCATTAGTCACAATAGCTAGACTGCAGAAGCACTGAGCTTCACCAACAGATATATGGACAGACCAAATGTGAAGGCATGTCTAATGAAATACTATACAGCCTTGAAAATGGAAACCTGGTATAGGCTACAAAATGAGGGAACCTTTAAGACATTATTCTGAGTGACATAATGTCATTACAGACAAGAAATAATCCACAATTTCATTCACATGTGAAGTCTGGAGGAACCAAATTCAGAAGCAAATACTGAAAGTAAAATCACCATTTTTGGGAAAGGGGGAATGAGCTTTTCAGTTGGTTAGAGTTTCCATGATGCCATTTGAGAAAGTTCTAGAGTTCTGGTGACATGTAGTCAACAATACCTTACTGTGAACTTCAATGTTTTTAAGAGATAAAATTTAAGACATGTGTTTTGGACCACAATGGAAAAAAAAAAGACCTTTTCCCCCCAGTACTTTTCACTATAATTTACTTCTTCTTGGTGCTATCGGTCAGTGTGTCTTACATTTGATGCTATCTAGTTTCCAATTCTCTGTCCTAGTTAGAAAACAGTGTTTGGCTGCATGACCCACACCTCTTACACATTTATGAGCGTTGTGTACAGCTGATTGACTCTCAGTGGCCCACTTCCTTCCTCACTCTTATAAACACACTTCCGAGGGTTGGAATCATCAAATGCTTGGCCTTGGCATCCTACATTGGATATTAATGAGCCTTCTGCAATTTTCCCAGAGAGTGGGGATAGCTAATTAACCAGATAGTTGAAGATCAGCTATTGCCTCAGGCCAGAGGAATTCACAGCTACTCTTTTGACAAGATCTTCTTCATGTTTGGCCTAACAAATACAACAGCTCCAATTAAAAGGTCTTGTCACTACTCAGAGACTGAAGCCTTTCATCTAACTCATTGAGATACAGACTTTAAGTTCTTGCCTGGTCCGACATATTTGGATAGTGATGATTTCATTTCCTTCTTGGTAGATAGTGTATCCTGAAAAGTCACCTCTTCAGTTTGTGAACTAGTTGAACTTGACACAAAACTTTGTTGTTACTTTTTCTTGATCTTGATTTGTTTTACAGAGACAAAGTTTTTAATGGTCATTCAGAAGAATAACATTTTTATTGTACATAGTGAGTCTGTTTTTTTCAAATTATAGAAAGGTCAGAGCAAAACACTATACAAAAATATTTACAGTCAAAAACTACAATCTACCCCCAGTCCTAAAGTCCTCTTTCAAAGAATCAACCATTGCTGGCCAACAACAGCTAAGATTGTTTAAAAATTTTATGTATGGTTTCAGAGACACAATTTAAACACATGTATGAGAGAACACCATAGAGTTTTTCTGTACTTTGTTTTCTACAGTAAAAATATTAGACATTGGATCTAAATTTACACAGTGATCCATTTCATGGATAAAATTCATTAGTGTTCTTTTGATGTACTTTAAGGTTGTTTGCATATTTTAACTATCATGGACATTTAAAATGTAATTTAAAAAGAAATTTTACATATAACTCAAATGCATAAAGCAAATTGTGGAAGTAGTATATAAATTTATCATAAAAATCTAAGTCTTGAAACCATTCAAATATAGAAACCCACTCTTCTTTCTCCTCTCTTTTTCTTTCCTCTTCCTCATTTTCTTTCTTAACAGGGGTTCACTAGATGGTCCAGGATGCCCTCAAACTCACCCAAGGTGGCTTTGAACTTTCAATCTTACCTCAGTCTCCTAAGAACTGGCATTAGAGTCCACTACAGCAGCTCTAGGAACTAGCCTTTCTGTATTGGGAGTTTGTATATTCATGACACAAGGGAGCTGGGAGTTACAGCTGTGACATCTGTCCAGAATAATTGGTCCAAGAACAAAGTATGTGCACCTGAGTTGATTTAAAAAGAAGGCACAGATAAATTAATGGTAAGTGTATATATTCAAGTATATGCAGAAAAATATTAGCAAAAACTTTGTTTGTAGGTTTGTATAGGGAAGATGGATTGGTTTGAAATAGATAATTGGTTAATATTTGACAGTTAGCAATTTTCCCCCCTGTGGATTGATTTTACTTATAGTTTAAGTACTTAGAATGGGGGCTGGAGAAATAGCCCAGAGGTTAAGAGTTCCTGCTAGTCTTGCAGTGAGCCTAGGTTCAGTTCCCAGCAACTACACGGTGCCTGCAACTCCAGTTCCAGGGGATCCAACATCTCTAACTTCCGTGGGCTCCTCCATGAACATGATACACAAACATACATTCAGGCACACATACATACACATACAATAAAATAAACCTTGGGTGACACCTTGTAAGGTCACTGGCCACAGATGAGACCAGGTAGAACAGAAGAGGGAATTTTGTTGGAGTCTGTGTCTCCCTCCACAGCACAGGAACCCCATCTTTTGAAGCAGCAAGTTCAACATGTGGCATATTAGTCCCTCCTAGACTTCCAGCACCCATGTTCAAATTGTATTTCATTTTAGGGTTAATGTGGGAGGACACTCAAAAAGGCCTTAATTACATAATTTTAAAAGTAGAATATAATTCTATTTTGACTTTTAAGTTATTTAGAAGCATAAGCTTTATAGATAAGTTAAACAGAAAAATCTCCATTTCACAAAGGTAAATATCCTTAATGTTGTGGTAGACTCCTCAAAGGCTTCTAAATGTTTATTTACTTGTTTATTTTTGGCTTTTATATGGATAAGATCATACTGTCTATATAATTTTATTTCCTGTTCAGACAGGCCAATGGTACACTCACTCATCAGAGTCCTGTACTATAATAAAGATGCCAGGGGACCTGAAGCATTATCATCATTAAGAGATGCAAACAGCCAAAATAGCCACACGAGTCCACAGGAAGGGTGGCCACAGATCACCAAAGGTCTTCTTTGAGAGTCTCATTGGGTCTACGGTTATAAAAGTTAAATCCAGGGCCCGTGGAGTGTTTAGTTCACCGTACATGGTACTGTCGCAACTTGGGAGAGGGAGAAGGGGGACTAATAGTTGTTTCCTTATTGTGCATCTTCTCAGCCGTAACTCTTATTGACCTGCAGAGCTACCCCAGGGAGAAAGAATATCCACTCACTTGGTGTGGTAGAATCAAGTCAGGAATGTTTTGATTCCGTGTGACAGAGAACTCAGCAGTGGTGGACTAAATAAACAGAAACTTAGTTTTCTCACATGGTAGATAAGACTTAGGAGGTGAGCTTCTGCTGGCTTTGCTTCAGATGGATGATGGTAGCGATGGCCCTCCTGGTCCTGCCTTTTAGCCAGTACTGGGTGGTCCAAGATGGCCCCTGTACTTGACTTCAGACATCAGAGCTATTTCTGAGGTAGGACAATGTGAAAGTGTTATCTTTCTTTAGGAAATCCAAAGCTCTCCTGTAACTCCTTCCCAAACTTTACCTGCATATTTCTAACTGGCCTGTGTTGTAGGAAACATTAGGAGAAAAGTATTTGAGTGGTTGAGTTGTTGGGTCACTAAAAGTAGGATTCTCTTCTGGAGGGAGAAGGGAGGGTTGTGTGCTACATAGATAACTCATGTTGTCTTCCCAGAGGATAAGGTTTATCCACTTGTGGTGCCTGTTTTTTCAAGCTGTGCTTCCGATGGGTCCTTCCTTAGTCTGTTGCCTTGTGGCTGGGTGCTGTTGACTGAGAATAGACTTCAGCTTCCCTGGGCATCTAGAGAACACTGAGCTTGCAGACAGGCTGTTAAAGAAGAATGGGCATTCTTACTGGCCTAGAGTCATCCAGGTGTTACTGAAACTCAAAAAAGACATCATTGTGGGAGTGGCCCCTTCAAGCCACATGGAGTCCATGTTACCTCTGTGAAAAGGGCCTCTTCATGGGCTTGAGCAGTCTGGAGGCCACCACTGTCATCTTGTCCAGCCATAGAAGGAAGCCATGTTCCTTCTCCTCACTCCTCCTTTTAGCCCAGCCCCAGAGGAGTAAGCTCCACATCCCCAGGTTCTCGAAGCTGCAGAATAGACTGGCTGAGAGAGGCTGAGAGATTATATAGAGTTACATCAATGGGACCAAATCTTCCAACCCCGAATGAAACTGCATGGATGCATACGAAAGTCTGACAGCCTTTGGAATCAGACTGGAGTCATTAAGGATGCTGTTAACTTGGTAATGCAAACTCTTAATCCCTAGTGCTTGTGAATGTGACCATATTATGTAGGGAGATTTTTAGCAAATGCAGTCAAGCTGACATAAATCATCGTGAATCAGTGCATTAGGTATTTTTTTTTTTATTGCTGTAACAGAATATCTGGCATGAGCAACTTAAGGAACAAAGGGCTTTTTGACTCACAGATGAACATAGAAAGGAAGTCATGGTGGCAAGTGTTAGGTCTCAAACTCTAGACAAGTGGGTAATTGAGGTGCCTATTGAACACATTGAAGAGGACTTGGCCTCTGGGTTCTCCCAGCATCCCTCAGTACCCATTAGAGAGTCAACCTGGCTGGCATACCCAGCCCCTACCCTAAACTCTGTAGCCCGGAGCTGGGCTTCCCTTCCCCTAGCTTCTCTGATTCCTATATAACTTAGCCATTTTAGCTACACTGGTCTCTTGCTCTCCTGGCCATCGCTCTTCATTCCCACTCTCCTGGCCTCTCGACTTCTGGGTCCCCTCTCCACGTGGCCTGGTTCAATCTGCTAACCATGTTTACTTTCCCTCTAGATGCCTCTGGCTATGCTCTCCCTCATATCTACAACAAACCTTCTCCTCCACCATACTTCATTTCCTTATTTCATTCATCAAGAACTTGGGCAACTGGTCACACTGTATCTCCTGTCAGGAAGCAAAGACAGATGAACACTGATGCTCAGCCTGATTTCTCTTTATGTATTCAGTTCAAGGCCTCAGGCCATGGGATAGTCATACCCTCATTTAAGGTGGTTCTTCCCACCTCAATTAACTTAATCTAGAACCTTCTTCACAGGTGTGCTCAGAGGTTTGTTTCCAGATGACTGTAGAATCTGTCAAGTTGACAATCAAAATCAACCATCACAATTAAGGGAAATACTAATCTGATATGCTTGGAATACACAGAAAGCATGATGTATGAAGACATAGATTCTTGCCAAGGATTCAAAGTCTCCTACCACACATTAGGAAGTGGTGGGAAGGTTTGCATCTATGGCCTTAGAAGGAGCATGGCCTTGCAGGGACTTGAATTTTGGACTTTCAGAACTATAAGACACTAATTCATGATTTTAAGCTCCCCTTCACTTTTTTTTATAGCAGCTATAGCAAATTATTACAGCACAAATGAAGTCTAGAAATATGCTTGGAATATACAGAAAGCATGATATATGAAGTCATAGATTCTTGCCAAGGATTCAAGGTCTCCTACCACACATTAGGAAGGGGTGGGAAGGTTTGCATCTATGACCTTAGAAGGAGCATGGCCTTTCAAGGACTTGAACTTTGGACTTTCAGAACTATAAGACACTAATTCATGATTTTAAGCTCCCCTTCACTTTTTTATAGCAGCTATAGCAAATTATTACAGCACAAATGAAGTCTAGAAAGTTGTTTTACACAGAGATTTTTAATGATGTGAACGTTTTTACTAGACCAATAAGACATATACTAATTTGGTCAATAGTTTTGCCATGCTATTTGCAATGACAGGATCTTCTTTCTTACCTGGTTTACATAGGCGACATTCCTTAAATGCCTTGAATTTTTCCTAAGACAACGATTCTACAGTCTGTTCTTGATCAGAAAATATGTTGTGTTTGCTTTGATTATTGCTGTAGTAAGCAAGTTTAATTGATTAATTAAGAGCACTGAATTTACTCCAGAGATGTCATCTAATGCTTCTTTATTTCTGACCATGCTACTTGGCCGAGCATGTCCTGAACTCTGACTGCTGTTTCTATCTTTGCAAGCAGAAGGAAGTTTTACCCTCTCAGCTTTGAAACCCTGAATGTACAGCTGGACTTGTGGAAAGTTCAGGAATCACTTGGACCATTGGAATTGTCAACATTGGTCTTCCTCTAAGACGTTTGGTTACCTTGGCAGCAAAACTTGTACTTGTTCCTGCCTCATCCAGCTAGTGAATTAAGTTGCGTATCTGGCCACACAGGGGCATGCGGGGCTTCGTAGCATGTCTGTGTTGTATGTGTTATTTTATTCGGAGTTTTCTGGCTAGCCTTTTTCCATATTTTGCAACATGCCTCCCACAGCTTACACAACTTTAATTTTTTCCCCTAAATGTTTTAAATCATATTTTAACACAACAGAACTTGGCAGTTTTAAGTGCTTTTGATGGTTTCCTCACATCTCTTTTTACTTTAGAGAATACTAAATCAAATTTTAGTAAATTGTATTTGAGTTCCTCCACAAATTTTTTTTAAATGGAAATATGCTAATTTTTTCATGGAAATATGATGAATTCTTAAGTTATGGTGTCCAAAATTTTTGGTTTTAAAGATTTAAAAATCCTGGACATTTCATTTGTTTAAAATAGTCTTATAATTATATTGGGGTATTCATACTTTAATGTCTATGCCAAGGAAATATATTTGTTATTTTGAAGGCATTTGAGATGTTTGCTCCTATTGACACATTCTAACTGGCAAATATAAATAAATACTACCTGTTCAATTCCCGATTCTTACAAAATTAAAGTTAATATTCAACGCATGAAATGGAAGAAGACACAGAGACGTTCTTACTGCTGAGTTTCCACCATTAACTACCGCTTTAAAGTTTTCTGAACTTCCTGTGAACCTTTATTTTCATTCAAGCTCCATTAAGGAATTTGAAAGGGGAGCGGCAGCAGTGCTGTTTGAATCTGTCTCTAAAGCTACTTTAACCCTCTCGAAGCCTGCTCCAAGGCTGAGGTAGTAAGCAGTGGCTCCCGGGAGGCAAAAGATGGACTTCTGGGGCAGGCAGCTCTTCCTCCTGGAATTTCTTCCTCCCCACAAGACAGCATAGCTTGAGGTACACAGGATCCCTGGGGACAGACTGAATGGTGAGCTCTGTCAACAAGCTGTGGAACACACAAGAAGAAAACCATGCATTTTCTGACCTCCTGCCTCTTCCCTTCTCTCTGTGATTGCACTGACCTGTGACCCAAATCACAAGGCTGGGAAAGTCTTTCATGATGTTACCTCTGCCTGTCCCCCATGTCCACTTTGGAGTTTCTGGGTGTGATGCTTCTTGCCTTGCCCGGGTGACTTCGTCTCTTCTGCTACATCCTTTGGAATCCTTCACACAGACAATCACAACAGACTCTTGAATGGCCTTCTGGCTTAGGCTTCACACCTGCCTGAACCTCATGCTAATGCTAGAAAAATCCTACCAACTGTAAAGGAGATCATCTTGGACTCAAAGGCTTCTCCCAGCCTTTACGCTAAACCTTAAGTTCCAAAGCCCAGCCTTACCTTTTCCTGCGGCCACTTAGCCTTCCCGCATCTCACTGCGTGTGATGTGGTCACAGGTAGAACTGTAGGGAACACTGTTCCCAGCATCTGTGTGGCAGCAGTTCTTCCTGCCTGGAACGTCTTTCTTTGTACTGTCCCTTAAGATGCAAACCTTCTCGAATGGAGCACTTCTTTGAGTTGAACCTCTATGCTGCAAATTATTTCTTTCATATACTCCCTAGCACTCCAGTATCAAGGGTTTGTCTCCATGCTTCTTCACTCCTTTTTCTTTCCCCATCCCCCACTGATGCCGAAGAGCCAAGCCCTTGAAAACAGAAGCTGTTTTATCTGTTTTGGTATTCAAGACACTGGAGAACCATGCTTTGCCTAGTGTAGTAGTACTTTTTTGTCGGGACCACCAGCCTGCAAATAATGACACAGAGACTTATTATTAATTATGAAAGCTCAGACTTAGCTTAGGCCTGTTCTGGACTAGCTCTTATAACTTAAATTAACCTATGTATATTAATCTATGTTCAGCCACATGGCTTTTACCTCTATCTCATTCTTTGTGTCTGACCTGTTCCTCATCTGCCTGACTTCTCTGCCTGTCTTCTTCCCAGAGTCCTCTCTGTGCTTGTAAGTCCCACCTATACTAGCTATTGGACAGCTAGCTCTTTATTAAACCAATCAGAAGGCACCTTGGCAAAGACACATCTTCAGAGTGTACAAAAAGATTGTTCCCTAACAGCCTAGGAGATAGAGGTGCTTGATATTTGGTATACATGGTTCAGGACACAATGAGTCAGTGCAAGTCAACTAACTTTGGTGTAGGCAATTCTGGGCTCTCTGACTGCATTGTTTCTTGGTGGATCTGAGGTGTATGTTTTTCTGTTGTAGCTTCCCTCCCATCCTAGCAGCATCTGGTCCTGCCCACAGTTGTTGTTGTTTTTTTTTTTTTTTTTCAGTGATTTACCAATGGCTTCTGCATCTAGCAGGAACTGGCTTTCACCCAGAGCAAGTGTTATCTGCTCTCTTGTGTCTTATTGCCCTTCCTTCAGTGAGGCATCGGCAGGCATACCATGGCTGGAGTGCAATTGGCAGCTGTCAGAGTCAAAACTCATTAATTAAAAATATGATAATGCTTCAAAGAACATTACATTACTCCTTCAAAGTCTTTGTGAACATTATCTTACTAATCATCAAAATAGCTCAGGGGAAGATAAACATTGTTGGTTATCTTACCTCAGTCATATTTTGAAGGACCTTTTTTTTCCTTCTTGTTATTGTTTGATTATGCTATGAAATCTGGGTAGCAATTTTCATACTGGCTATTTGGATATAATTTGATATGCTGATGTAAAATTTCCCTGGATCAGTAAGGTGGTTTTTATTTTTATTTTAGTTGTCATACCCGAGCTCTTGTAGAATTCTTTCCAAAGAGCTGAGAATGGAATAACAAGCAAAAGACTCAGCTGTTTCTACCCAGGGATTGAAATCTTCTGAATGGCTTGATGCTCATTAAACTATTGGTTCATGATGTGAAAATCAAGAGACAAGTCATCCTAAACACAGTAGATGCCTAAGTAATGGTCACATGACTAAATTAGGCATTAGTTCATAATCTGGGTATTTGAAGGAAGAGCCTAGACAGGAAAGTAAACATCCTGGTCCAGGGTGCCATTGGTAACATATCAAATAGCTAAAGGAGATTCTTTAGGAAAGGGATTGCAGTCAGAGGCTGGTTTGCTTACCTTTGTGTTTCTTTGTTTGAGGTTCTGAGAAGAGAACCCAAGGAGCCTAGATTTAAAAACCCACCCCGTTGTTCTGTCTCCACTGCGCTACTACCATGCCAAGTTCCCTGGCGTCACAGCAGCCATCCCACAGGCTGATGTACTTGTGTACTACTTTAGTGTCTCTCTTGTAGGAAGAACCACTTCTCTGTGTATACTTGACATGTAGGGGAGCTCAGCTGAATTGAAAGCCAGCTAGAGAAGATTCTCTTATGGAAACCCGAAAGGAGCAGGCTGGAGAGATGCTAGCTCCGTGGTTAAGATCGTGTACTGCTCTTACAGAGGACTACGTTCATTTTTGACACTTGTGCTGGGTGGCTCACGATTGCCCCATAATGCCAGTTCCAAGGAATCCAGTGACTTTTTCTGGCCTCCAAAGGCACCTGCACTCGTGTGAACATAGCGCCACTCAGGCCCACATGCTTACACACAATTAAAAATAAAATGGAATCTTTTTAAAAATTGAAAGGCGGATAGGTTCAATTTCCAATTATAGGAAGGGATTTTTGGCTGTCAGGTGTCCTCAATGTGCCTTCTGTGAAGACGTTGAAATCACCCAGTGGCTTACAACAAACTACTTGTCCTTCGGATGATACTCTTCACTTAAGAGATGAGCAATGTGGCATAAGTGATTGTAACAACACTTTTTGTGCTATAAGATGGAGTCCAATTTTATGGGAGTGTTTAGGATAGAGGGACCATCCAAGCACCTCTACCTGGTGTCTTGATTGCTCAGCTGTGTGTTGGGGTAAGTCTTCCTGACATTTACTTCAACTTCCTTTCTAGTTCAAGCAAGCTCTTCTGACTTTATAGATGACTGTCAACTGCGTGTCCACCCATAAAGACAGAAGGGTGTGGGAGTCATTGGCACCTGTCTCTTCTTCTCACGATAGTCTTGTAATGTGAATGGAGAGTTGCATGGAGGGGCGGGGATTTGTCTTCTCATAAGTTCTGCCTCCTAGTGGAGCCCACGTATGTTCAACTGTACCTTTTCTTCTTGTTCCTCTTACTGTGCCCAGCACACACTTCCTGAAATCCCCACAGTGTGAAACACTCTTGACTCATTACTAAGAATGCTCAAGCAGGACCTAAGGATGTTTTTATGCCACTGTTTACAATTGGGAGATAAAGTACCTTGCTAGTCTTAAAAGCTCTTGTCCACTCTGTCTTCTCTTTTTCAATGAGGAAGACAGTGCTGACATCCTTTCTAGAAGAAGCATAGCAAAGAGAATTAAAAGTGCCAATGGCCAATTAGTCTAACTCTGCACACTAGGGGGGAAATCAGCCAATGGCATTATAGAAGAATAATACGTTTTACACACAATCCAGATTCTTTGTAAATGTAGGTTCCTTGGCTTTTTAAGCTTTGTGTCAATGCTCATATCAGCATCTGCTTCATTCTTCCACAAAATAGCATTGTTTTGATGAAAATTTGTGCCATGGTTGTCTGTTTTACACAGCAGTTTCAGATTGAGCATTGTCATTATGATTACTATCTTAAGTGGTCCGTTAAGCATGGCTCTCCCAATGTGGAAACTTCTCTCGGGCATTTTGTATCGTTTTCAGGAGCTGAATAACTCTTTGTAGAACTTGATATCCATTGGACTTTCTTTTTCTAAAGCAGTAAAGCCCTGCCTTCAAGGATGGTCTTAAGAGCAAGTCATGGTCTGGCTGAAGAAGCCTGGGATGTTAATGATACACAGACAGGATAATCATCCCTGGCTGCTCTCCACTCACATTAGCTCCCCCAGATGTCGTAGCTTCTCTTTCTTGAGGTAGGGAATATGGTAGTCAGTCCATCCCAAAGCTCTGCCCTAGAGACTCAGGAACCCAAGTTTGAAATCCATCATAGCAAAGTTCAAGATGCCTATGCCACTGCTATGCAATAAGAGACAGAGGGAAATCTCCAAACTTCACACTGTCCTTCTGAAAGTCACAGGTGCTTCTTAATCTAGAGGAGGAGTTGTACCCAGGAATCGTGGGAAGGCTGACTATGGGCTTGAAATATCTACTCCATTATTCTGAGAAGTGCAGCTAGTGAGTGGATTGCAATTCGACTCCATGCCTGTGATGTGAACTTCATTTGATTCATCAGATTAATCCTCAGTTATATAAGCTACCGAACAGTTGGGGCAGGGTTGGTTTCTTCTCAGCACCAACTGTTAGCTGCAACTTGCAAATCCACAAATACCTCTTTTCTACCTTGGCTCATCTCCTACTTTTATTCTGTCTCCCATCTAAGCAGTAATTTAGAAGTAAAAATCTGCCATTGGTAGAGCAGTTAGTAAGCCCTTAGGTAACTTTCAGTGTTTTCATCTGTAAAATAAGCAGACCCTAGCTTGTGATGGTCCCATGGTGGATAAACGTCACTGATTCCTTGGAGTCTGGTTCTGCAAAGCTACATGGCCGTGCCCCGAGTGTGCTGTGCTTGGCAACTACTGTCTTAGGGTCCCATGGACCTGACCCTGAAGTCCTATAATGCAGTGGCCCTAGCAGGGTAGTTTAAAGGTATGACAAAGCTTCACCTCAGCTTAGAAAAAAATTTATTCCATTCCAGATGTTCTGAAGTATTACCACAAGAGACTCAAAGTTTAAATATTATTCTCTCCAGCATGGTCCTTGGACAGACAACACATTAAATCATTAACAAGTCATGCGAATTGTTTTCATTTTCTCCATGACAGGAAGGTCCTGGAGAAGTGTGAACACTCTGAGGTGATGGGAATGAGGAGACATGGGGGTTGAGCTGTTATTTCTAAGCCAGAAATAATGTTTCCAGTGTTGGATTCCTTTATGGTCATATGATCAGGGTCATCTTTAAGCACTTGGTCCTCAGTTTGTCTCTCTGTCAAATCTCAGTGTCTGCCTCTGTCTGCACTGTGAAGACTGAATTTGAAATTATGCAGTCAACTAGTGAACAGCAAGTACTCACTACATAGACCATTACCTACTGCGTCGTGACTGTAACCGCAGCTAGATTCCGTGATCAAATGTCCTGATCACCTGTTGGGAAACAAAGCTTGACTAGAAGTCCTGGTATCCAGGGACAAGAAGGCACACCTTCCCACTTGAGGAAAGGTTTTTTTGTTTCATCATCTTTTGTGCCCGTGGCACAGTGAGGCAAAGGATGCCAAGATGTGTTTGTTCTCTGATCATCTTCACGCTGCCTCTGATCCTGCTACCTCATAGTTGTTTGGTAATGTTTTGAAATGTGCAAATGGGAAAGATGCTTTTGAAACAGTAAAATCATGTTAAAAGCTCATTTGATTGTCTCCGTTTGAGTAGGAACCATGGTTTTTGTTTGTATATTTGTTTTGTTTTGTTAGAGAATAGGTTCTTTCTCTCTCTCTCTCTCTCTCTGCCTTCCATTAGAAAAGTCGTTTTTGACTGCTTGTACAGTTTATTTTGTGGAAATAAGAGTCTACTGTTCCATCAGGAGGAAAAAAGTCCTACCACAATAACCATTTAAGACAAGGAGAAGGAAGGGAAGTATTTGGAGAAAAACAACTCCTTTCCCATATTTCTCTTAAGTTGTATATCTTGGAACAAGTTTTCCATTGTAAGGACCTTGCCTTTTGTTTATTAAAAAAAAAATCTCAGGAAAGAAAAAACTCATAATGTTTGTCTTTTTTTCTTAGCTAATTTTCAAGCACAATGCAAAATTGTCATTAACAGTCTTTGTTTGTTGTCCTTTCCAACTGAAAAATATCTCTTTAGATGTTACAAAGTTATTTTAAAAAATGAGTTAAAGGTCTCTTTTTAAAAAGCCGACTTCCCTTTGGAAGGTTTAAAATCAGATTTTTAGAAGTCTAATCTCAGAGAGCATGTGAGCACCTCCCTGGAAAAGGCTGGTTTGATCCGGCTTTCAGACAGCATGATAAGGAGGGATGGGAGAGTCAGATGGTGCCCCAAACTCAGGTTTTAGTTACAGGTTTCCTTCTGTTTGCCACAGGAAAGATTAGATTCTTTGAAGACATTTTCTCCTCTCAAAGGATATTTGTAGAAAATGATACCACTTAACATTTTTTCCGTATGTTTCAGGTATGTTAATGTTTTTTCCTCAGTAAGTAGATAATGCATTCTAGAAGCTGGGAGAGTATGCTTTGGAACTTCCAATGGTCCCTCTGTAGCAACCCCATAAATACTAGTTGTCTATTTGTTGGTTGGTTATCTGTTAGTTTAATCTATAATGCACTGGGTGTGTGTGTGTGGGGGGGTTAAGGCTCTTTCTTTCTACTCAGCTGAGCTTACAGGGAAGAATGTGTAAAAAGAAATAGTCATTTGCTTCTCTCCCCGTGCTCCATACTCTTCCCTCCTGACTAGGATTCAACTATTTGCAAAGGAAGCCAAGATGGCGGAGCTGATCAGGTGTTCTTGAATTGGACCTGTGATTGCAGCTTCATTACACCTCATTAGACCGTAAAGCAGACAGACACGGCTTTCCAAAGCTTTGCACTCATACTTTCCTCTGGTAGAAGATTAGAATTGCCCGTGTGTTTCTCTTCTGTGGTATCTTGTCGGATTCCACTTTGAAAGCAGGACCTAATCACACATACTTATCAAGGTTAGCGTGCGGCAGGACGGTAGATTCTCAGATCAGGCTCACCATTTTATCACGAGGGACACTCAGAGAACGCTCACATGGTTTTTAAGGCCAAACAGCCAGCAGGGAGCAGGGCCAGGTGAGATTCAGGGCGATTCTGTGGTCAGGCGTTCACATCCGTTATCTTTGATAAAGAGATGCAGAAACCAGAGGCATCTTTTTTTTTTTTTTTTTTTTTCCCTCCCTACTGAGATTAGCTTTTCTTTTTGTATTGTGCTTCCTTCTAAGATGAAGACACAACGGCAATGGAATTATTTGCTTCCCCGTGCCTACCTGAACTCAGGGGATTTAATGTTGAGGGGTAGATAAAGATGTGCGGCACTTTGGCTGCTTAGCAGAAATTTCCCACAAAGCTTGTTTTCGAGGTAAAGAGAGGAGAGAGGACGGTTCCAGGCAACGATCCAAGGACGAGCATCTACTGTTATGCTTTCTCCTTCACGCACTTGTAGGCCCCCGCTTTGTGCAGCAGGGCCTTCACCCTTTTAAGGAGATCCATAAGAAACAGGGCTGATGAAACCAAATAGTGCAGCCTTGTTATTGTTCCCGTCGTCACAGTTGGAAAGGTGTGGCAGGAGAAAGCGAGTGGAGGATCTCGGACGAAACACAATATTGATCTTTGGCACGCTCGGATGATTTCCACCCAAAGATGTAAAAATCACTTTACCCACACGAATTATGCCTCCCCATGAGGGCCAGTCCTTGGCACAGCCGGAGAGTCGCCGACATTGACTTTGGCACCTCTAATGACTCCCTTTTCTTTTGGGTGCCACTCTTCAGATCTATCCAGCTGGTTCAGTGACCGTCTGCCAAAGAACACTTGCCCTCTAACATAAGCAAAGTGGATTCCTGGATCCCAAGTGGATCTCCTGAGGCAGAATGTCTGTGCGTGGAGCCCGGGAATGTACATATTCAGCAGCCTTTACCTGCTAAGACTTCATGAACCAAGTTTTGGAAACCTCTGAGCAAACGATGATCAAAATGGCCTTGAGAGATTCACGGTTTTTGTTTTTGATTTTGTTTTTGACAAATTTGTTCACTTAAAGGGTACAGTTCACAGAGTGCTTGCTTAGCATGCTTGAAGCCCTGGGTTCAATTTCTGACATAATTTGGTGCGGTGGTTGGTGTATGTCTGTAATCTCAGCACTTGTTTGTATGGTCACTATGCTACAGTGAGTGTGAGAGCACCCAGAGATGCGTTAAACCCTGTTTCAAAAGACAGAAGTCTACATGACAATTGTGTTTTACTCAGGCCTCTGGTCAAAATTTTTCCTGTATACCGTGATAGCCTTCATCTACTCAATGAACAGCAGGAGTGAAAACTGCCACACCCACCTGAAGCATGTATTTAGCAGAACCCCCAAACCTATTAAGCTAGAAGGAGGCATTTTGAGAAATAATTTGTTTCATTCTTTCACTAACTCAATTAATATTCATCAAGCCCATACCATGGCTCAACTAGCAGGCCGGATGCTGGAAACACACTATACAGCACAAACCTGAAAAGAATCTTTGTCCTCATGCCGGTTATGTTCTGGGAAGCACATTCATCAGTTACCAGTCTACTCCATGGGCTAGAACTGCATCCTAAGGGAGTATTGTTATCAGAAAAGCCACAGTTCGCTAGAGACAGGCCCGAAGCCAGCTGGGGTAGGGTAGGATATGAACCTACAAGCCCTGAGGTTTATACCTCCCCACAGGCGCTCTGTGGATTCAGTCTTCAGTGGGTTCTGGACGTATGATGTTTCTTTTGATATTACTTTCCAGTGTCTCTCAGTGAACTGATGGTTGACTCAGCGTGGGTGAGCACCCCTGAGTCCTAAGGGCTGGAACAGAACCAGAAGGCAGAGCAGGGTAGAGTATGCTCTCCTCCAGGCTGACTGAAGGAGCTGGGAGAACTGGTTTTATCCTGTGTTTGATGCTGTTGGTCTCCAGATTGTCACGCTCATACTGAATCTACTAAATCCTCTGGAGTATATATATAGATCTTTAAATGATGCCATTTGTTACAGCTTACCAACGGCCAAACTAGACTTTGGAGCTTCATGACTGATTGAGCCAAGCCTTAGAGTAAATCTCTAGATCCAGGTATCTAGGATATATAGACATATCAGCGAGATTTAATCCAAGTAAGCTTAAGAATGACTACTTTTTTGTTTTGTTTTGTTTTGTTTTTCAAGACAGGGTTTCTCTGTGTAGTTTTGGTGCCTGTCCTGGATCTCGCTCTGTACACCAGGCTGGCCTCGAACTCACAGAGATTTGCCTGGCTCTGCCTCCTGAGTGCTGGGATTAAAGGTGTGCGCCACTGCCACCCGGCAAGAATGGCTGTTTAATACTGATATCTATCCCATGTAAGAGAACATGGATTTTCCCTATAAGTATTTAAACTTCCAGTAATTCTCATGTAATTCCCACTGTAGATGTAACCAACCTTCTTATTAAATAAGAAACACAGAACCAATGCAAAGAAGAAAGCCAAGAGGTCAGAGCTAAGAGCTAAAACCTTACCCTTCCTCCTGCAGTGGTCCTACCTCTCCGAACTCACTACCCCTGTGTTAACGTCTTTATATAGTGTTCCTGTTCTGCCTTCTCATTGGTTGTAAACCCAACCACATGACCGCCTCGTCACGGCCTGTCTGTATAGGCCTCCAGGTTTTCCTTGCTTGGTATTGAGATTAAAGGCATGTGTGTCCAATAATGGCTGTATCCCTGAACACACAGAGACTTACCCAGCTCTGCATACCAAGTGCTGGGATTACAAGTGTATGCCACCACTGCCCTGCTTTCCTATGGCTTGCTAATAGCTCTGACCCCCGGGCAACTTTATTTATTAACATACAAATAACATTTTAATACAAATAAAATATCACCATATCCCACCATAAATATTCACTCATTAACTTAAAAAATAATATTGCAAGTAAGTGATGACAATATATGTATTGTGAAACCTACCTTTTTATTATATCAACATGAAAGAACTTAATATTTACAGTGACTCACTTATTCATTAGCCAAATATTTATTTGATACTTCTTAAGGGCCAAGAACTACTTATAATAAATATTACATTACCATGATATTGCTGTAGTTACAATACTTGATCAGAAAATGATTGTCAGACACAGTTACTAGGAACTCATTACAAATTCACATTGCTTAATCTGAATTTTGTGTTATTGGTTTAGCTTTTGGAGACCGGAACTGACTCTGTGACCCGTTGTGACTCAGACCTGTCATCCTCCTGCTTCAGCATTCTGAGTGCTAGGACTGTAGGCATGCACTCCACAATCAGCTCCAAATTGATTTAGAATATGACCTGTCTGTGCTTTTCCCCTAAGAGGTGACTGTATTGGTGTGGGGACCGAGCCACACCCCAAGGACTTGGGTAAAGGTTGTCTTAAAGTGATAGAGAGCGTTTGAACAGATTCGGAATGAAATCTTATCTGACTCATCGATGCATCATGAAAATACAATTGTCATTAGCCTTTCTCCAAGGTTCCTTCAAATCCAGCTGCCATGGAAACAGGCTGTCCATTGCCCCTGGAGCATTAAGAAGCATTTTGAACCTTCCACACTGTGTTCCACAGAAGCCCTAGAAACCACCCCTTTCTTATGCTGACTTATACCCAACCCTGGTGTTCTGTGAGTTACTCATTGCCAAGTGACTCACACACACATTTGAACAAGCCCTGGCTTTCTCCTTAATCTGTTTGTTCTCAGGTAATTTGCAGGCTCCCAAGCATCAGATCCAAGTGGGCAGAGGGAATATATTTTTTTTTTTTAGCACATTTTGAGCCTAATGATTCACAGTAACTGTCAGTTTTTAACAACGCGTTTCAGTGCCTCTGAATTCCATTTGAATGTTAAGTAGAACAGCTTTTCTCGGTGGTCACACTGATGAAAGCACATGCCAGGGACCCCATCAAACTCCTAGTTTGAATATTGACAGATCCATTGCTAGCTGCGTAACCTCAACTAAGTCTCTGTATGTGTGTGCGTGTGTCTCAGTTTTCTCGTCCATAAAATGGGCATAAAAATAGTTCTTATCTCATGGTGTGGTCATGATGGTCAAAGGAGTTTACATATGTAAAGAGCTTGACGAGCAGTGAAGTACAGTAAGGGCCCAGTGACATGTTGCTCCAGGGTTTCCACAGATATTAGGAAGGGGCTTGTACACATTCCATACTGATGCTCTCTGAATGCTGGCTGGTTAAGCACTGGCTTCAGAACACATTAATTTGCTTCCTGGCCTAAGGGAACATTTATAATTTAATGCTGGTGCTACGTGACCTCTAACACGTTCCTTTACAAAGACACCTATGCACGCTTCCCTCCATGTATGTTTACCAAGTAGTTTACAGTTTCTGAGTATTTGGGGCTCACTGTGGAAACTTGTAAGGTTTTTGAGTATTCAAAACCAACCTAAATGTCAGTCCACTTTGAAGGGTCCATCAACCATGCAAATGCGAAGTCAATAGTGGCTGTAACTAATTATAATCCAGAAAGCAATCACAGCAGCTGAACAGCACCTGCAGGCCATCCGGGTTCCCTGAACTGGGCTTTGATGATTTCCAAAGGCAGCAGGAAAGAGAGCCACAGCAACGGTTTCTAGGCAGACAGTACAGCAATCTTGCTTGTCCTAAGTCAGTCAACACACCACTGTCTCCACAATGATCCTGGCTATCATTTATTGATCAGTTACCAAATGCCAGCTCCTGCTAATCTTTATAGAGATATTATCTCGTCTGACCTTTAAGTGTAATGTAGTAAGAGTGATGTTATTACTTCCAATGAACTAATGAGGAAATTGTACATTTTCAGGCTTAAATGAAATTCCTGGGTCTAGTAAGGGGGAGGGTCTGGTGGCAGGTACCGGGAGCGTATAGTCCCAGAACCCAGATTCTTAGTCCCACCCCAGACAAATCTTTCCCACCCACTGGTACCCGAACAACCAGTCACAGGCTAATATTAATTATAAGCTGTTTGGTCTATGACTCAAGCTTATTGCTAGCTAGAGCTGACATCTTAAATTAACCCATTTCTATTCATCTATATTTTGCCACATGGCCATGGCATTACTAGCCTGCTGACATCTTGCTTCTTGGGCAGCTAGATGGCATCTGCTCTCACTCTGCCCTCTTCTTTCTATATCTCCTTGGATTTCCTACCTGGTCTTCTCCTGACTTACCATAGGCCAAAACAGCTTCTCTATTAACCAATAGTAGCAACACATATTCACAGCATACAGAAAGACCATCCCACAGCACTTCCCTTTTTCTGTTTAATCAAAAAGGAAGGTTTTTACTTTAACATAGTAAAATTACATATAACAAAATATTTACCAAGCAAGAATGACAGTTAGTTACAATACCTAATCTGTTTGTATTTGGCAAAATTAAAGAAAATGCTCTATCATCTATCCTATATTCGTGAGTCTAAAGTTTCGTATCTAATTTACCTTCTATCATAACCAAGGAAAACTATGATTATAACTATTTAGACTTCAACTCCATCAAAGACCCCAGAAGGATATAATATTATCTGAGTAAACAGGAGATGCATTGCAAGCAAATTCCAAAATTATAGAAATGACAGAGACAGCTGGCTGCCTGGACAGCCACCCAAAGTTCCTCTGTAACACTGAGGCATCCATCTTCAACCTACAGGCCTAGAGTCTCTGGCAGACTTTTCAGTGAAGCAGGAATTTTGAAGGATTCTTTTGTCTATTGGCAAAGTTCATCAGTCACTTTTTCCTGTGTCCTGCAGAATATCTGGCAGTTTCTTCTACAACATAAGAATCTGAAGGACCATCCCACATTGTTTTGGCAAAGTTCAGTGGTCACTTTCTTATGGGTCCTCTATGTCCTGTTTGTACAACATACTGTCAAGCAGTCGAGGTAAGGGCACTTTTTGTCCGGTGGCTAACTTTTGCCACAAAGAAAGTAAACTCCATATGGAGTTTCTTTGATGCCCATCATCCCCTTTGAAGTAATTGGTGCTGCCAGGAGCAGACATGTTTCATTGTCCAGAAATGTTTAAGTTCTTAAACATTTTAAATGCCATATTCTATAGGTCTTTGAAGTGTTTGAAGATTACCTAGCTATCTGAAATATAACTATGTATACCTAGAAAACCTAACTAACATGACTACAAGTTTGACTATTCAGAGGACTATTAAGTTGTATTTCTTAATTATATATTATATTTTCAAATGAGTTGCATAAATGTAATACCTTAAACAAGCATAGAAATATACCTATAACAAAATTGACCTTAAATTTGTATCAATAACCTAAAATCCATACCAATATATAGCATTTTGAGATTAACAGTTGGTTTTTTAATTAAAGTAGATTCCATAATCTGTCCTTTTTAAAATCATTTTTCTATCATATGCCCCCTTTTTTTCTTTAGAAAAAGATTGACTATGACCATTAACCATTTGTAATCAATCCCCTTTAAATAAAAACAAACATAAACAATGTTTTGGGAATTTGGGTGTAGCTTTTCACATTACTCCCTGCTAATTGGGGGTGCTGGCAATCTTATGGGGATCCTGAGAAATTTTAGAATTATGGTTAAATCTTGGCTGTAGTAGTCTGTGAGGCTGCATCATCTCAGCCAGTTGCCTTGAAGCCGTTCTTGATGTTGGATCATCTGGGCCATCATTCCCACTAGAGACCTTTCGGGGGTCTTCCTTGATAAAACTGTATTAACCTGGAAGGAATCCACAGGATCTCATGCAAAACCTCTTTTCCAAAGCAGCATGTCCTTATACCCTTTAAAATATATATATGCGTTGGTTTAGTTTAGCAACCCCTACAATCAAATATCTCTCTGCAGTTAAAAATCCCAAAGACATAATAATATACATAATATATTACAATAACATAATAATATACAATATCCAGACTCTCTGTGTGTTTTCCATCTTTACTTGGCTTATTTTATTTTATTTTTTTTTCTTTGTTTCTTTTTTAAGGACTTAAGCCACATGGCCCTGGCTGCTGGCTCCACTTTGTTCAGTCTTTCAACATGGCCAGAGGTACCAAAGAGTCATACTTACCTCCCCAATTCTGGGAAGCAGTATTAAGTAGCATGGAGCTGTGTTCTTAAGCCCAAGCCTGTGCTCTCAAGCCCACAGGCAGTGGCAGGGGCTGGGAGAAGCCTTTCTGTATCGCGGTCTGTGGGAGAGACTGTGGGAGCCCGGCATGCCACTTAGCTCATGGGTTTAGCTCATGGTGCCTGGCAGCCAGCTCCATCTCACATACAGCTGTCAGGAGACACATCTCTGTGCTGCTGCTGGCATGAGACTTCACGACCAGAAAGCCCAGTGCAGCTTCATCTCTGTGCATTAAGAATCCTTTTAAAGCTTTATCAAGTCTATGTGGATCAATACTCGATGGTGAGTGCCAATTGTAGCTGGATAAATCTTTCCTGCCCACTGGTACCCGAATAACCAGTCAGAGGCTTAATATTAATCACAAACTGTTTGGTCTATGGTTCAGGCTTATTGCTAGATAGCTCTGACATCTTAAATTAACCCATTTCTATTGATCTATATTTTACCACATGGCTGTGGTGTTACCAGTCTGCTGGCATCTTGTTTCTTGGACAGCTGGATGGCGTCTGCCCTGATTCCACCCCTCTTCTCCCTGTATCTCTCTTGGATTTCCCACTTGGCTCTTATCCTGCCTTACCATAGGCCAAAACAGCTTCTTCATTAACCAATAGTAGCAACACATACTCACAGCACAGAAAGACCATCCCACAGCACACCCCAGGCAGCGTCCATGCTCTGAGTGTTTATTATCCTTCTGCAGAGCATTTGAAAACTACCTTTGGGTCAATTCCTTTCTCCCTTGTATCTTCTTCTGCCCTTCTCACCTTCTTTTTTCTTTTCATTCACTTGGAACCCAGCCTTATTACGAAGCCCTGGTTAGCCTGAAGTTTCCTCTGTAGGGCAGGCTGGAGCTTCAGACTAAGGATGATCCTTTCGCCTCTGCCTTCCAAGTGCTGGGATTACAGACATGCCCTTACCACCCCTGAGTAAAGCAAAGCCTTGTATCCTTCTATTCCTTTCTATTCTATTTTACTCCATCCCATACTTTTGTGTCTGTGTGTTCTGGGGACTGAATCATAGCCTTGTGCACATACTATGTGTTTTATTATTGAGCTATATCGTCAGCTTGGCATTGAATTTTATGAAGTAAAAATATTTAAAATGGGCATAAATGGATATGTATATATGAGATGCAGACATATTAAAATACAAAGAGCTTCACGAAAGCTCCTTCATTTTGTCGACGGGATGCCGGTGTCCTCCCTGTTGCCATTTCCTTCCTCTTCCTTTGTCTTCCTCTCCTAAGCACTGGACGACTCTACTTTAGCTCTTCCTCTTTCCCTTTCCTCCCCTGCTCTCCTGAACTAACACACACAAACACCTAGAGGAACATGAGGAGAATGCTGCCTCTGTTTGTAGGTTGACCTGACCCTTTGGAAGAATAGCTTGTGAAATCGGAGACACTCCCAGTTGTCCCAAGATTCACACGTTGTGGCTGGTTTGCATTCAGATTTGCATGTGTCTTTTTTCCTAACAAGCTCATCAGAGTGTCATAGGGCTGTGATTCAAACACACACATTTATTAAAGGGATGGTGATCTTGCCTGCTTGGTGCTGACTTGGATTTATTCCCCTTGATGAGTGTGAGCTTTCTGAATCAGCTCGTGTGTCCTCTGTGGGATGCGGGTAACCCAGCACACATCTGTGCTGAGTCAGAGGTGACTGGTGCTCACGTTTTTTTTTCCTTGGACTAGTGAACACATGAAACTCGGTCATGCACACTTTTTACTTAGGCAACACAGCCTCCTTAGCAGCAAGGTCTGATTCCCAGGAATTGCCAGCATGAGGACTCATCCGGGAAAGGGTTCACGATAGGGAATTATCTGCAGTTAAATGATTCTGTTCCCTCTTAAGCAGTTTCATGTTTTAAATATTGCTTGAGGGTAGGGGAGGCAATGGTGCTTTTGAAGGCAATTCTCTCTCTTTTTTTTTCTACCATGAGAGGTGATGTTGATGATACACAGAGACCATGATTCTGATATGATCAGCAGAAATCATGAATGACTAATTTGGGTTCTGCGTGTTACAAGAACATCTGTGTGATTTCTTTTTCCGATAAGCACATCTGATTCTGAATATTCTAGGAGATTCTGGGCTTTACATTTTCATGCTTTTGATAGATACTCATTGAGTGTTACTGGAGAAAGAAACTTGGAACTAGACTCTGGGGAGAGATGCTGTTGGAAGAAAAGACACCCCGACATGACTAAAACAGAAGTTCAGCCCTCGGAAGGGCGTATGACCTGTGGGAAGAGACATCTCACACACATATCATAAGGCTGGGAAAGTAGAGTCTCTACTGCAGGATACAGTTGATAAACTTACCTATTCACTTTGCCACCTGGCATGCTGAGGTTTGAATGATGGCTGCTGGCACATTTGATCTTTTAGAAATTTTATTATTATATTAGGTTATAGTGTGTGTGTGTGTGTGTGTGTGTGTGTGTGTGTGTGTGTGTGTATGAGTGTGTGTGTGTGAGTGTGTATGTGTGTGTGACTGTGTGTGTGTGTGTGTGTGTATGTGTGTCCATGTAGGAATACATGGCACCGTGTGTTTTTGAAGGTCAGAGAAAACCTTGTAGGAGTCAGTTCTCTGCTCCCATACACCTTGTAGATCTGAAGGATCAAACTGATGTCATAATGCTTGGTGGCAAGTGCCTTTACCCATAGCTCACATTTGTTCCTAACAGTATTCTTTCATATCTATTAATTTCATGCATCCATTCAGAAATCACACTTTATACATCAGTCCATGTAGAACTGATATTCCCAAGCTAACTGGAGCCAGTAGAAACAGCATGAAATTTTATGTTCTATTCTTTAAGATTGGTGTTAGGTTAGTGTGCATTCTGTTGTGAACAATAGCTTCTTATTTCTTTCTTTCCTCTTTTTTCATGCCTCACTTATGAAGATATTAAGTAGCTCCTAAGCCAATCATTAATCAGGGGAAGAAATAGGGATGCTACAGTGTTTTTACCATCAGAAGGGAGAGAGACATTTTCTTGAGGCATGTTAAGTACATCTCTATGGACTCTTAGGATCAGGAGGAAGCTTAGGCATCTAGATGAATACTCCTCCAATAGAAATTCCCCTTCCAATGTTGGAGAGTTGCTCAAATAGCTGCCAAAGCTTCAGTTACTTCACAGGGCTTCTAGGTCACTCTCTTGGCATGTCCTACACCCACTATAGACAAGCTCTTCTTAAATGCAAGTGACAGAAGGCTGATTAAGCATGGCTTAAACAGATCTAGAATCTTTTGCTTTATGTAAGTGGGGAGACATTTCACATACTGTTGTTTTTATCTTGTCTTTTTCTCTGACTGGGCTCATTTTCAGACATCTTCTGTTGTGACATTTATAACTACCTGTGGTTATCCAGCTTTTAACTATCTTTTTCAGTGAGATTGTAGTAAAAAGCACAAGTATGTAGCCGATCTCTTTCTAAAAGAAAAAAAGGGGATATGATATAGATATGATAGGATGAAAGGGTAGATTATTTGAATCTACTTTTAAAGAGCAACAACTTGTTTAAAATGTTTTACATGGCTATAGATTTTAGTTTATTACAAATTTAAAGTTAATTTTGTTAGATTGTATGTATATTTCTACTCTTGTTTAAGGTATTATGTTTATGCAGCTCATTTAAAATTGTAATATATAATTAAGAAATACAGATTAATAGTCATCTAGGATAATCAAACTTATAGTCATGTTAGTTAAGTTTTTTAGATATATAAAGGTATATTTCAATTAGGTAGATAATCTTCAAACACTTCAAAGACTTACAGAATATGGTATTTAAAATGTTTTAAAAATTTAGACTTTCTGGACAGTGAGACACTTCTGTTCCTGGCAGTACCAATTTACTTCAAAGAAGATGATAGGCATTGAAGAAACTCCATATGGAGTTTACTTTCCTTATGGCAAAAGATAGCCATTTGGGCAAGAAATTGTTCTTGCCTGGACTGCTTGACAAAATGTATCGGTTGGACATGTAGGACCCATGGAAAAATGACCACTAAATTTTGGCAAAACAAGGCGAGGTGGTCCTTTAGGTTCCTGCTTCACAGAGGAGACTGCCAGACACTCTTCAGGACACAGGGAGAAGTAACTGAGAAACTCTAGGCCTATAGGCTGAAGATGGATGCCCCAACATTGCAGAGGAACTTTGGGTAACTGTCCAGGCAGCCAGCTGTCTCTGTCATTTCTACAATTTTGGAAGTTGCTTGCAACGCACCTCCTCCTTACTCAAATAATATTATATCTTTCTGGGGTCTTTGATGTAGTTGAAGACTAGATAGTTATAATTATAAATTTCCTTGGTTATCATAAAAGATAAATTAGATATAAAACTTTAGACTCACAAATATAGGATAGATGATAAAATATTTTATTTAATATTGTGAAATACAAATAGACTAGATATTGTAACTGTAATTCTTGCTTGATAACTGTTATATGTAATTTTACTATGTTAAAGTAAAAACCTTCCTTTTTGATTAGACAGAAATGGGGAAGTTCTGTGGGATGTCTTTCTATATGCTATGAATATACGTTGCTGTAATTGGTTAATAAAGAAGCTCTTACCTATAGCGAGTTAGTTAGTTAGGTTATAGTCAGGCAGGAAATCCAAGAGAGAGAAAGGAAGGAGAAAGACAGAGTCTAGGGAGATACCAGCACTGCCAGGAGAAGCAAGATGTGAAAGTACTGGTAAGCTACAGCCACGTGGCAACTTACAGATTAATAGAAATGGGTTAAGTTATACGAGCTAGCTAGCAAGAAGCCTGCCATAGGCCATACAGTTTGCAAATAATATAAGCCTCTGTGTGTTTACTTGAGATCAAGTGGCTGTGGGACACGGGTGGGAGAGATTTGTTCTGACCACGGACTGGATGGAACTGCAGGAATCTTCTAGCTACACAAGTATCTTCCTTAAAAGTTGTGGTGGGGAAGACGCCAGGGAAACTTAGATTGGACCACCTTGGGTGATATGTCTGTTTCTAAATCTGGGAAATGGATGGTCAGCCTTTGAACTGTCGTGATTTAAAAATGGGACAGAAATGTTTCCCAAGGCTCTTTGGTATCTAAATAAACACACTTACCATACATGTATAACTCAACATGGCTATAAATAAGTCCTCTGTCTCTCTCTTTTTATTTTTTATTTTTGTGTGTATACACATGTGTGTGTGTGCGCGCACACACGTGCATATGCCTGTGGAGTCCTGAGGATAACCTCAGTGATTCCTCAGAAGCATCCATCTTGGTTTTTATATTTGGCTTTTGACCAGGTTTTTTTTTTTTTTTTTTTTTTTTTTTTTTTTTTGTTTGTTTGTTTGTTTGTTTTTTTTGTTTTTCGAGACAGGGTTTCTCTGTGTAGCTTTGCACCTTTCCTGGAACTCACTTGGTAGCCCAGGCTGGCCTCGAACTCACAGAGATCTGCCTGGCTCTGCTTCCCTAGTACTGGGACTAAAGGCGTGTGCCACCACGGCCCGGCTTTGACCAGGTTTTTCACTCAGCCTTGTAGTCATTGTTCTAATTGGGCTAGGACCCCCTTACCTCTGTCTTTGAAGTGCATGGCCCAGCACTGGCTTTTTTATTTGGTTTCTGGATATCAAGCTCAGGTCCTCATCCTTGTGGGGTAAGCCCATTACTCACTGAGCCATCCCCCATCCCTGTTCTTGCTTCAATCAACAGCACATTCATCATCTTTATGTTGTTAGCCAAACCAGAACATAGAAACAGTCTAGATTCCTTCCTTAGCCTCTATATTCATTCACCAAGTCTTTTTATTTTGACTTTACTCTTTCTTGAAGCCGTCTACTTCACCCAGATTGGACTTTGTCATCATCTCTGGGTTTTCTCAGCTTTTTAACTGATCTCTTGGTTTAAAGGGCACTGTGCAATCTAAACTTACTCCTTCACAGCAAACAGAACGGCATTTTCAAAGCCAGAGACTGATAATTTTGCAGGCTGGTTTGAAAAATCCCAGCGGCCTTTCCCCTGCTTTTAAGATAAAGAACAAAACTCTACATGTCTACAGAGGTCCCTCATGATTTGAACATTGTATGGATCCAGAGCCAAAGCATAAACTTTCGTTTTGGTCGTCAATTCCTTTGGCAGTATTTTAGAATGTTACCTTGATAGTAATGTGTTTAAGGGAACAATCATAATAGTTTTAAGATGAAGATGAAGTTAAGTGGTAAGTGGCACCCACAGACAGCTTGCTGTCTTCTGCTAGGCAGGATGACTCCTCTTCCTTAGGTTGGTGCTTGACTGCAGATAGTGATGTCTGATATGAAGGTTTCCAGAGCATACAGCCTTTTGCCAAAGTAATTTACAATATTTCTGACAGAGACTTCTCCACCAGCTGGGATTTTGTAGTATTGAGAACTCTAAATAGACTCTCCAGGCAGCTTATAATAGACAAGAAATAGAAGGTGAGAAATAGAGCACTTAACCCAAGGGTGGGGATGTTTGTTTCTGCAGCATACTAAACTAGCCCATCATGCCTGAGGAAAGTGCCTCTCCTCCAGGTTCAAGAGTTAGCTCTCTTTGTTGTGCTGCTGGAAGTTCAACCAACTTTGGGAAGTGTTGCTTAATGACACTTAGCTTATGGTGTGTGTATGTTAGATGTTCGGTAGTATTTCTACAAGAGAATTCATTCTATCTTGAATGGATTAGATGGAGGCTTTTCTGAACTTGGGAAGATAGATTTCATCTCCTTTCCTCTACAGATAGGATTCCATGGAGCCCTGCATAGTCTTGAACTCATTGTGTGGCTGGGGGTGCTCTTGTACCTCAGACAGTCTTGCCTCCCCTTCCCAGGGGCAGGAATTACAAATGTGTACCATTACTCTCATATATTTTTTTTCCTGCCTTTCTCTATAATGATTGTTGAGAAGAAATTATTAAAATGACCAGTGACATGCTTTATCTCTACATCTTCCTCCTCAAGAGGTAAATACCAAAATATATAATCACAACTCTAACCTATCTAACCTATCCTACTGCTATTTATAAAACTATGAGAAATTTAATTTATCACATTTCAAAGTGTTTCCTTCCCACAGTAGGAATGTGATGTGGCCAACTGAGCAGACACAAAAATGGCTGCCAGCAGACCTGTGCATCACACATGCATTACAATGTCTGTGTTTGAAGTTAATCTTTCCCAGAACAGATTTAAGAGAAGCCTAAACGAGTGCTTGTAAATTTGAGTCAGTGTTGGGGAGCAGTAAAAAAATAAGTAAGTAAGGAACAGATTTCCACAAGATATCCCTTATTGCTATAAAACGACACTATGTCCACCCCACCCCAAAGCTCATTGCAGTAGTCAACTATGGGACTCATAAAAAACTAAAAACACTCACATTGCACTAAAGAAACCCTGAAATTAACAATGCCAAGGAAGGCCATAAAATTTCCAGGGGCCAGTCAAAGCCTCTGCCCATCTCAATGAAGATTCCATGCTGAAGTTTGCGTGCGTTTGTCCATGACAGTTGAACATCCTCTGATTTTCCCTGATAATAAGTGCCTCATTCATTCAGGGAACACAGAGTCAAGATTTCAGAGGCAAATCCTCATTACTAAGTGCAAAAATTTTTAATCAGGAGAGTCAAAACTCTGCTCAGATATTAGTCTGTTTTACATGTTGTTTAATTAACCATCTTGTCATAAATGCCAAATGTCTCAAAGAGTAATTTGGGGGCTGGAGAGACACTCTGCGGAGAAATTGCTTGTTGCTCAGGCACAGGGACCTGAATTTGGACCCCCAGCATCCACACAAAAGATAGGTGTGGTGTCACATGTCTGTGACCCCAGAGCTGGAGCATGGAGCCCAGGGGCTAGTGCCTAGCCTGAGAGTACAAGTTCAGTGAGAAACCCATCCCAAAAGATAAGGTACAGAAGAATTAAAGGAGACCTCTAGCTTTTATATGTGCAAGAAAGGAAGATCCCCACTCCATCCCCATGCAAAAACTACACATAACACACACACACACACACACACACACACACACACGAGCATACCTCCCCACACAAAATTAAAAAAGCAAAAAGAAGAAGAAGAAGAAGAAGAAGAAGAAGAAGAAGAAGAAGAAGAAGAAGTAGAAGAAGAAGAAGAAGAAAAAGAAGAAGAAGAAGAAGAAGAAGAAGAAGAAGAAGAAGAAGAAGAAGAAGAAGAAGAAGGGTACAGTAATGGATACCATGTTTAAATGTTTACCATTTTTGTTTTGTGCGTGCATGTGTATGTGTGTGCACACTTACTTGTATGTAGAGGTCCAACGACAGCGTCCAGAATTCACTTTTCTCCTCCCACCCTATGGGACCCAGAGACTGAACTCCCATTGTCAGCCTTGACCATAGCCACCTTTAATCACTGAGCCCTCTTGCTGGTCTGACATGTTTGAATTGGAGCATTTCATGACCAGAACTTTAGATCTGGAGCAAAGCACCCATTGCACCTTCTTTACAGTGGTGATTCCAAACTTGACTGCTTTACCTTTAAAGAACTTTCCCCCATGTCTTGGTACTGTATCTAAGCTGACTAAGGGACAAAGTCTGATGCCTGTATCTCTCTCTTCCCTTTTCCTTTTCCACATAAATGCACCTAGTGAATATGCAGAAAGTCATTGAGATGGGAAAAGCTATAACCTAAGTGACTTAGTATTGAATTATGTACCATTAAGAAGGGGTGGTCACTTTTCAGGAAGCTTGCAGATTTTCTAAGTAAAAATAAGGGTTTTATTTTTGTTTGTAGTCTACACAGCATGATTTATGACACATCATCTCTTTCATCAAAATGACATTGTAGGGGCTTGAGAGATGACTCTGTTGGTTCAGAGCACTGGCTGCTCTTCCAGAGGATCCAGATTCAACTCCCAGCACCCATATGGCAGCTCACAACCAACTGTAATGCAGTCCTAGGGGATCTGATGCCCTCTTCTGGCCTCCATGAGCATTGCACACTTGTGGTACACACACACACACACACACACACACACACACACACACACACACACGCAAGCCAACATTGGTACACATAAAATGAAAATAAATAAAATCTTAAAAATATTTTTAAATGGCGTTGTGAAGGCACCTCGAGGCCATTATTTTCTAACCTTTAATCCTGTAAAATCTAATACAAATTTTAAGCATTTTCATATTTTATTTATTTGTTTTCATGTGTATGTGTGTGTGCTTGCACAAGTTCATGAGTACTAATACTTGCAGGAGCCTGTGGAGGTCAGAGGAGACATTGGCTTCTCCTGGAACTGGAGTTACAGATGGTTATGAGTCATCATTGTAGGTTCTGGGAATCAAATCCAGGTCTTCTTCCAGAGCAGTTCATGCTCTCAATGTCCACGCCATTTCTCCAACCCCAATTTTTATATTTTTAAATTAAATAGATTATACTATTTCACTTTTTCCCCATGAAGCTTGCTTGAGTGATGGGTAAGCCACTCATTGGAAGACCAAATTCTTATTGCTTTAAGTTCTACAATATTCCCACTGATAATGAGAACGGGAGGTGCTTCTCAGAGCATCTGTTTAGCAATGACATGGCCCGTCTTTTGCAATAGGGTGGGAGGGCCTAGTGGCTGGAGTGGTCTAGCGTCGAGGCAGGTAACCAGGGGTTTCAATGTCTGGAGAGCTGTAAAGCTAAATCCAAACCAGTCTGCTTTTCGTTAGGGGTGGGGACCAGCATTTTTAAGCAGTCAGTGGTGGTGACAATGGCTCTACTTTGGGGTACATGTCTGCCAAGGGCTCCCCTCACCTGGTCTTGGCAAGTTAATGCTTTGGAGTATTCTTTTTCAAAGCACTCATATTTCATTCAAAAGTAATTTTTACAGGCTCTTGAATGAGCTTTGATTTTAAAAAGTTAAGTCATGTCCACAAGGGAAGCAGTTTTTTCTTCAACGGGTGATAACAGTCATTTGATGTGATCCTGGGCCCAGAAAGCTGAAGTACTCAGGGGTGGCCTTTCAGTGACTAACCAAGTCATCACTGTTTCAAGGGGCTTTCATTGTCTTCGAGACCCCTGCCTTGATCTTCGGTTCCTGCCTTTCTCTAAATGGAGACAGCCGCATTGGACAGTTAAAGATAAGTGAAGGTAGCTGGCTAGGGCTGGGACTCTGTCCACAAAGAACACATGCCTGAGTAATTAAGATATCAATACATCATTTTTATAGTTCTCATAATGTGTTTGCCTAGGACATTGCCACAAATTATTCACAGTATGTGATTTGGCTTCATCGAAGACATTAAGCCAACAATCATAACAATGTTCTTTCTCTCTTACAATGACTCCGTCCTTTATTATGCCTTTTAATATTCTGAAAACTGTGTATGAAGACTGAAAGCACTGGAGAGAGAGAGGTGTTTGGGATACATTTATTCTTCATTTTTAAAGGAAAGGCAATGCTTTATGGTGAAAAAAATTGATTCTGGCTCCACCATGTACTAATTATGTGGTAAACTTGGAGAGAACTCTTTAACCCTCTGAACCCACACTTCCTGGTCTGAAAGGCAAGAGTGATAATAGCTTATATTACTCTCCTTTGGGCTCCACTGTGGAGAGCAAGGGAAGCAGTGTGTGCGAAAGGGCTTTGAAAACTCTGAACCTGAGGTCACAAACTGAGAAGTCCCCAGGAGCCAAGAGATGACACTAACTAGTGTGTGACTCAGAGTCAGCATGACAATTCGAGCAGAGGAGCCTAGTGGTAGGGCTGGAGAGTGTGGACCACGACGGAAGCCATCCGGTGTGCTTATTCGATTCATAAAGGATGGAGTCAAGCAAGACAAGCTAAGTACCACTGATGGTTCTAAGAGTTACTTCAGCTGTATTTATTGGATATATGGTATGCCCAAATCCAGAAATAAAAGAATGACTGAAGAACAGGTTCAGATTAATATTAGGGAACACTTCCCAAATAATTAAACATACTATCTATCATCTTGTCAGTTTGACATACCAGTATGATCCCCATCGTCCCTTGACAGAAAACCTTCTATTTTGCTCCAATCCACCCTTACCCGAGATGAATGAATGCATGGGTCAGGAGGTAAGAGAAGGAATGGATAGGAATTGTGACTCGTCTGGTCCACATTGTGTTATACCTTGTGGCAACAAGTCTGCCCTCCTGGTCAGCATTTATCCATAGGCTGTTTTACCATAAGCTGCCTATCTCCACGCCCTCTAAAGATCAGAGTCCGTCTATGTAGCCCAGGCTGGCTACACTGAGAACTCACGATGTTGCTGGCTCTGCCACCAAAGCTCTGGAGTTGCAGACATGTGTCACCATGCACCACTCATTCTTGATGGGCAGCTGACAGTTGTGTTTTCCCACTGATAAACGCAACCATGGTTTCTTCATTTATAACTGAGTCAAGTCCAGTGACTCTTACATGGAAGTCACTGAGACAAGTAAACAATACAACAGTGAATGGGAGCGAAAAAAGTCACATGTGAGATAAAGAACAGTCTTGGTGAAGGAAAGGAGAGAGGCTAGAATCCAAAGGTTATGTCTTCCATCCGAGTTCCCATGCTGAAACAAATCCCTGAAGTGGTGGGAGGCGATTGAGCCTTTGGGAGGTGACTAGGCCAGCAGGGAAGGGATGAATGTCCTTATAAAGACCTCAGATTTTCCTTGCCTCACTGCCGTGTGAGGACAGAGTGACACGAGAGCCTCCTGTGAATTGGGGAGTTGGTCTTACACAGGTGTGTTTCATCTTTTTTCAATGAGTATGAAAACAGCTGTAAACTCCACTGTCCTTATTGTTATACTGAGCCTGATTCATGTGTCTGTATTGTCTCTTGGCCCCTGTGGACTCTTCACTGTATAAACTCTGCTTAAGTTTTCAAAGCCATTCAATTTCATTACTTTCTTTGCTCTCCACAATGGCTCCCATAAGAGGGTTATATTCATTCTACCGATCCTCCTTTTCAGACTAAAAACAATCCGACATTTGACAGTGTGTTTTCTTTCTTTCCTTCTTTTTCCACTGTAGAATTCGTTCTGTTTTTTATTTGTTTGTTTCGGTTCTATTTCAGTGCTGGAAATCAAAGCTGAGGCCATGTGTGCTACTGCCATTACTCTATATAGCGCCAGCATTTTCTTAGTGTTTTGTTAAGAATGAAAAATATGTATTCAAGGTGATGTTCACATTTTCAACTTCTTTCCCCTATGTATAAGAAGCAATCAGCTGGGGCTGCAGAGGTGGCTCAGTGGTTAAGAGCACTTGCTGCTCTTCCAGGGGACCTGGGTTCGGTTCCCAGCACTCACCTCAGGCAGGTTACAACTGCTTGGAGCTCCAGCTCTAAGGGACACAACACCCTCTTCTGGCTTCCAGGGGAACACACACTTGTGGCATGTACACACACGTACACAGAAAGGTAAAATAAAGTGAAAAGAAACCATTAACTATATACTGAAAGCAACTTATTTCATTGGTGTTATTGATCATTGTTTAGCTATGCTTTGAATTCCCTTAACACTATCTACAACCCTTGAGTCATAGTTGTGAACAAATTCTAAATGGAACAAATCCAAATTCTTTACATGGTTTAATCAGTTTCATTTTTCTTCAGCGATTGTTATTTTAGTTCTTTTCAAGTGTTGATACCCCTTAATTGAAATCCATTTCCTGACAAAAATGAAACAGATCCAAGTATTTATGAATAACTCCATTTTTTTGAAAACTTCATATATGAGCAAGGCATCTATATCATCCTGCCCCTCTCTATCCCCAACTCCTCCCATGTCCCCTCCCAAATTTATGACCTCTTCTCCTTTATTACACACACACACACACACACACACACACACACACACACACACACACATACTCTCTCTCTCTCTCTCTCTCTCTACCTAATAAGTCCATTTAGCTTGCTCATATGTATATGAGTCTAGGATTGATCACTTGGAATTAGATAACCTATGTGGGAGCTCATCCCTGGAGGAAATTAATCATCCCTCTCTCAGCAGCCATTGACCATCTGCAGCTCTTCATCTATGGATAGGACCATGTGGAATTTCCCTCTTCCAGAATGACCTGTCGACTGGTGTCATATGCTGGTCTTGTTCAGGCAGCCATATTATTGAGATTCATGAGGGTATTATTCTTGACACGTCTGTGGGATGTTATCTAGCATCATGTGTTCTGGTCCCCTGACTCTTACAATGATTCCATCCGTTCTCCTAAGTGTGGAGGTTGCACTGCATATGTATCAATGAGGGTTGGGTGTCCCACGGTCATTTATTCTGCATTCGACCAGCTGTGGATCTCCTTAACCCTCTCCATATGTTCAAAAAGAAACTTCTGTGATGAGAGGTGAGAGCTACCCTTATCAAGCTGGGTCGGTCACCAGCTATGTGACCAGAGCTAGGGGTCCAGTTGTTTAACCTCTTCTTAGTCTGTGAGGTGGAACTCCATGCAGTGGTGTGAGTGCAACCCCAGGTTAGGATGGGTTCCCCAGGCAGCGTATTTGTCAGTCTCGGAGCTAAGTGAGTTTGCTGTGGGACACATGTCACCCGTGCTCCCTTACTTGGTCCTTGGTATGGTTTCTTTGGGGCCCAGCTGAGTGGCTGTACCTACCCAGAATGTCTGTTGAGGCTAGTTGTTGTTGTTGTTGTTCTTTACAATGAACTCGATGTTCCCAATACTACGTTTTTAACTTGAGTAGAGCAAGAGGACAGGAATGGCACCAGATAATTTCTTTAAAATCAAATGATAGAGGCTGGAGAGATTCCTCAGCAGGTCAGGCACTTACTAATCTTGCCGAGGATCCGTTGGGTTCCCAGCATCCACTTTGGACAGCTCACAACTGCCAGTAACTCCACCTACAGGGCACCTCTTTTGGCTCCTGTGCCACTGCACAGATTTGTACACACACACACACACACACACACACACACACACACACACACACACTCATACATATAAATAAAAGGATGAAGACAATCTTTGAATATTTGATGAAACCTTTCCATATTTTGATCTTGATTCTTAGTAACTATAAAAAGAAATTTCCAAGTTTATCACTTCAAACTATGATTAGTGAGACTTCCAGCTAAATACACAAGAATTTAATTGTGCTGTTAATTCGCTGCTTCGTGACAGTAAATACGTTTTTCTTCCAAAGTTCACTGTACTTCATGCCCTAGATGGTCACGACTTGACTTAATCCTCCCTTGCTCAAAACTCATCCAGATTTTCCTTCTTGCCATCTGTGTCCTGCTGAATAGTGTTCCTTGATTGTTTTGTAAATCTCCACATAGCTGAAAACAAATTCATTATTTTTGCTTTATGATCCTCTAGTGGGCTCAGCCTTTGAAAGCAGAAAGCGTTCAAACTGTAGCCACCAAGAATGTTGGAGAATGTACTACTACACTGGGAAAGCTTCTGGAATGAACCTCCAGTACCCTTCCAAATGCCTAAGATTTTATGTCTGAGTGGTATTTAAGGCTGAAACAACTAACCAAGGATGGCAGGCTCTTGCCTAAATAACTTCCAGGTAGTTCATGTCCATTATCTCTAATCCTCAAAACAATGTGGTAAGGTTAGTTGTATTATTCCTGGCCTACAAATGAGGTCATAGGGACTCAGATTCATTTAATTAGTGAGTTGTTTATTGGGGATGCAAAATTGGGTCATTTGGATTTCAGAGTTTATAGTTCCTGTGGTATTTATACTAGGCACCTGCAGGATTCTGGGAAACTACCAAGATGTCAAAGGATATGTCTTAAAAGCAAAATGCAAATAGGACCTGCATGTAAGAATTCCTTTGCATTTACCTAGAGGCTACATCTAGAATTCCTCTCCTGGTCCAGCACTCACCGAGACTCTAGTGTATTAGGATGGGAGATAGCTGAGGTTCTAATTTCATTAGCTGTCCAAGGAGCAGCATAGATCAGGAGATATCCAAAGAACAGCCAAGTGTGTTTGCATGCACTTGAGCTCCTGAGGACAGAAAGAGACCAAGGAGACCCTGGTTAGTGCCATTCTGTCTTTTTCCTGTAAGCTCAACTGATACTCTCTTTGTAAATGCATTTCTGAATTTCTCACTTAGGTTTTCAAAAGATGATTTTAGGTAGGATTGCCTTATTAAGGAGAATAACTGGGCTCCACATGCACCTGGTTATTACCATTTAAGTTTAGGAGGTCTCAAAAGAGATCTTACTGAGTTTCAGGGAACCACAGTTCCAAGATTCTAATTATCTTTCTGGAAAATTGAATGAGACAGAATTTATTATAAGAACAGACAAGAGGCAAAAAAGTCCTGTAGATGACAGATGGACTCAACCTACGATCTCTTTGCAAAGAAGAGCACCTTTTGACAGTATGGAAAGACTACACTGCCTTTCAGTTATGGAGGCCAATCTGCATTTTAACCTGTAGTCTACCCTTATTGTCACATAATCTCAGTGAATCATTTTATCTCTCTGAGTTTTTGTTCGTTATCTGCTAAGCAAGCATAATACTTTCGGCCTTCCATGGTGGAGTGAGCAAAAATGGGAACTGCAGGTGAAACATTTAGCCCTCTGCATGACATGAAATCCTTGGTGAACGTGGGGTTCCCTCACTTCCTTTTACTGAGCCTACGCTCTGCTCTGAGAAAAAGTCAAGGTTGAAGTTGAAAAGTTCCACTCTTCCCATTCATTTAGGAGCACCAAGTGATCCTCGGCTTTTAAGAGCCTGGATTGTTTATTGCATGCATTTTCAGAATAGCCATGCAGGAAACACAATTATAAAAGGATAATCTAGACACTTCCGTGAGTATACTATGAAAAGGATGGAAATAAAAAAAACAGGAGGTGACAGGGAGCATGATACTGTATGTATTATTTATAATCAGGGCCACTCTCTGCATTCACACTCAGGCACTCATGACTTTGTAAACTGTATTTTCTTCTTAAGGACAGGACAGCTTAAGTTAATGATGTGATTCATTCTCCCTGCCATGTTTTATTTATGTTTTCTTTTAAACGGAAAAGAATAGTCAAAAATAATGGGATGCTTACTTTTGTGAAGAATAGGAATGGTAAGTATGTGTGTGTCTGTGTAAAGTCGCCAGGATTTACACACAGGGTGATTTTTATCCAATTCATCCAATTTAGAAATAAAAAAGGTTTTATTTCTAAAACCTTTTAGTGATGTTGAAGAAACTGAGCTTAGCGCTCAGGGTGGCAGATGTCAAAAACAAACAAACAAACCAAGCCAAAACAAGATGCAACAAACAAACAAACAAATAAACAAACAAACCCCGAAACCCATGGACTTCCCTGCCGAGGACTAGGCCTACTCCCCTCATGCTTCAGACTGACTACCTCGGGGGAATGTGCTGTTCCTTGGAACAAATCAGCTCTGCACGAAGGAAGAGAGGTTGAAAAGTTTAGGACATGGAAAATCTGTGGCATGTGCTCTTGAAATAATGATTTGTGTTCTTCTTTTGCAATAAATATGACCAATGACCCAGATAGCATGATGGCAATTACTTAATGAATCAAGCTTCAGAAACAGAAAAGCACTTCGTAATAAAAATGAAAGCAATAATAGCAGGAAGCCAAGCTAAGTAAACAAGCGTAATGCTTCGTATACCTGTGGATCTACATTTATAAATTCCAAAGCTCTGACTGTGGAGGGGATCGCTCTTCTAGTGACCCAGCACTCTTGGTTCTTCCTAGACTGGCAACAGTGACACACTGTGCAGACTTCCTGGGCTATCCCCGAGTCGGTTAGCCTGGGGTCACCTGTGTGGGACTGTGGTTTAACAGCTCCTTGGCTCTGGTAATCATTTACCTTCCTACACCTCACTTTTGCCCTCAATAGCCCCATACATCTCAAAGGAAATCATTTCCAAAGCCGCTATATCCAGGGTAGAAATGCCTCGTTTTGATTTTTTGGGTTGTTTTTCTTTTTTTCCTTTTAGTTATGTATTTGAAATATGCATTCCATATGAAGCTTTCCTCAATGAGGGACCTTTATCCTATTCTGTGACATGGGACATGTTCTCAAGCTTTAGAGAAGAGAAAAGATTATATATATATGTGTGTGTGTGTGTGTGTGTGTGTGTGTGTGTGTGTGTGTGTGTGTATTTAGTTTAGGGAGGAGTAACTCTGGCTGGGAAAGATGTTTCAGCAGCAACTTTCCGGAGGCAGAAAGGCTAAAATCTTTTCTTTGAAAGGAGTAGTTTGTAGGCATTTACCCCAATGCTTATGGTATCACCAGGCCAGTGATTTGGAGAAAGTTGCACCTTGCCTTATAAAAGAAGAGATCGGATTAGATGCCATGTAAGAGTCTGTTCAGCCCCAAGACACCAGGAAAGCAGAAACGCTTTTACATTGGATGTTGTGTAAGAGCCTGTTCAGCCCTAAGACACCATGAAAGCAGAAACGCTTTCAAGGACAAGAAAATAATTTGGAGAACAGAAGCTGTGTAGTTGTTAACAGCAACAGCCATTTTCCCGCAGAAAGAGGCATCGACAGTAGCTTTAGCTGCCTCTCTGGTCTCTATGGAAATTGTAGTAGCTAGGATATTAACATGAGCGATCCCGCCTACAGACGGCTCTTTCCTGTGTGCTAATATTAATGTGTACTGCTCACCTGGAAAGTCGGCTAAAAACACATTTGCAAACTTCTCAAACCTGGAGATTCTGATTCAGAAGAGTGAAGGTAGATTCTCAAACCAATCCCTCTCCTCTCCTCCCTCCCTCCCTCCCTTCCTCCCTCCCTTCCTCCTTCCCTCCCTCCCTCCCTCCCTCCCTCCCTCCCTCCCTTCCTCCCTCCCCCCCTCTGCTGCTTTCTTCCTATTTATATTTTATTTTAAAGAGACTCACTCTCTAGCCTCACCAGCATTTGTCTACCAGTGTTTGCAAACATGGTCCAGGTTTGGTGTGTTCCCCCCTCCACCCCACCCCATGCCTCCTCTCTGTCTCATTTTGGAAATTTTTTTTAAAAAAATATTTTTATTTTATAATTAATTTAATTTTACATATCAGCCGAGGATTCCCCTGTCCTCCCTCCTCCCACCCCCTAGCCTTCCCCCCCAACCCACCCCCCATTCCCACCTCCTCCAAGGCAAGGTCTCCCCTGGGGAGTCAGCCCAGCCTGGTAGATTCAGTTGAGGCAGGTTCAATCCCCTCTTCCCTACACCAAGGCTGAGCAAAGTGTCCCAGCATAGGCCCTAGATTCCAAAAAGCCAGCTCATTCACCAAAGACAGGTCCCGGTCCCACTGCCTGGGGGCCTCCAAAACAGTTCAAGCTAATCAATTGTCTCACTTATCTAGAGGGCCTGGTCCGGTTCCATTGGGGGCTTCTCAGCTATTGGTTCACGGTTTATGTGTTTCCACTAGTTTGGCTGTTTGTCCCTGTGCTTTTTCCAATCATGGTCTCAATATCTCTTGCTCATACAATCCCTCCTCTCTCTTGCTGATTGGACTCCTGGAGCTCCACCTGGGGCTTGGCTGTGGATCTCTGCATCTGCTTCCATCAGTCACTGGATGAGAGTTCTATCATGACAGTTAGGGTGTTCAGCCATCTGATCACCAGAGTAGGTCAGCTCGGGCTTTCTCTTGACCATTGCCAGTAGTCTATTGTGGAGGTATCTTTGTGGATTTCTGGGGACCTCTCTAGCACTCTGCTTCTTCATATTCCCATGGGGTCTTCATTTATCATGGTATCTCTTTCCTTGTTCTCCCACTCTGTTCCTGATCCAGCTGGGACCTCCCACTCCCCTAAGCTCTCTTTTCCCTGACCCTCGCCCTCCATTACCCCACCCCCACCCCCAGTTTGCTCATGTAGATCTCATCCATTTCTCTGTCATTGGGTGATCCCTGTGTCTTTCTTATGGTCCTCTTTACTAGATAGCCTCCCTGGAGTTGTGAGTTGCAGTCTTTGCTTTACATCTACTATCCACCTATGAGTGAGTACATACCATGTTTGTCTTTCTGAGTCTGGGTTACCTCACTCAGGATGATTTTTTTCCTAGTTCCATCCATTTGCCTGCAAACCTCATGATGTCATTGTTTTTCTCTGCTGAGTAGTACTTCATTGTGTATATGTACCACATTTTCTTCATCCATTCTTCAGTTGAAGGGCATCTAGGTTGTTTCCAGGTTCTGGCTATTACAAATAATGCTGCTATGAACATAGCTGAGCATGTGTCTCATTTTGAAACTCTGTGTGTGTTCAGGCTCTTCTTGAACTGGACCTACTATTGTAATGCTCCTGAATGCTGGCCTTACAGGCTAGAACCAGTGTCCAGCAAGACCCAGCATTGTAAAGGCATCTCTGCAGATCCTGGTGAAGGGGCAATGCATGATGAATTCCTACAAATTGCAAGGGAGAAGAGGAGTCTTTCCGGGTATTCTTCCAGGACTATGTAGCTGGTGTGAAAGGAAAAAAGTCCCTTAACAGCCAGGCCTGGCTAGAGAGGCTTGATGTTACAGGTATAAAATCTAGTATGGATTGAGGTTGAATCACTGTCAAATACCCTGGGTCAGTTTCAATGAGAAGCAATAAACAAAGAAACCTATAGAACAAATAACATTTGGTAGGAAAAGAGCTCCAGTGTCCAGTCCATTAGCAGGAAGGAGGGAATTAAATGGAAGAGCATATGGAGTTCCTACCACATTTCGAAACTGTACCAGGTGTTTATTTGACACATTCTCTCCTTCAATTCTTATGGCAGCTTATGAGCAAAGAGGTAGTAGTGTTTGCAAATGGAGAACCTGAGGCTGATGGAGGCGGCAGTTCTTAACCAGCCCACACATTAGAATCAGGTGAAAGGAGATGGGTGGGCTGTGAAAAATTACTTTGGAGTGATCCACTTCTCTGGAGACTGTGGTATTACTACTTGAGCACTGATATCTTTAAAGCATCTTGGAAATGTATAGGGAGGGATGAGTATAATGGTTATCAGTCAAATTCATAGGATTATAATGATTTCCAAGTTTCAGTGCATCTCCTTGGGTTCACAGTACACCACCTTAGGTGGGTGTCTAGGAGTTCACAAAATTCTAGTAGACTTTTGAGGTTGGACTGTTATCTAAAGAGCTGATTTTTTTTTTTTTTTTTTTAGAATATGCCTCACATCCTAGAAATAAAATCTTCAAAGGAAAATCTTGTACACCAGAGTGTGCTTACTTCATTTGGTAAATTTTGCTTACCTTATTTAGCCATTCCTACGATATTACAGGTCATTCTTACAGGGAAGAAACAGGCCTTGGGAGCTTGTATTTTCTCGTATTCTCAGGAACTAAACATGGAATTCAATTGAGCTTGTAGAGGCTTTGGAGTCTATTAAACTTGGGACCTGCAACATCTTTATCTCAGGAGTTGTCTCAATTGAAATTAACTTAAAAGTAATTATAGTTTAACTCCTCCAGGCAGTGAAAAAATGACCTATTTTCAACCCCCACCCCAGTGAAATCCTCAGAACATTACCTGAGCTTATAGAAAGAACACTTAGGTTCCTGGAGGTCTTTTAGCTTTCATGATTGCTAGCATGAGCAATGGTACCAAATGTCTTTAGAGATACCATGGTGATAAACAAACACATTGAAGTTCTCTTGGGAAAAATCTATTTTACACAGAACATAAAGGCAAGCGGGAACCATCCTCTAGAATACACATTAGTATTATAACAACAGCTTGTTAATAATGAAATAAAAATTAATTTATCAATTGATTTTAAAAGCAGGATTATGAAAAATTAACAGCAGCTTTTCTTTATGGAACATTATTCCATTTTCTTGGTAAGAAGCGTCTAATGTCTTCTTTTTAAAATTTATTTTTCTTTTACTGAAAATGGCTTTTTGTCTCACATACTGTATCCTGATACAGTTTCCCCTCCTCAACTCTCCTTCTATCCAGATCCATTCCCTTTTTGTCTCTATTTAAAAAAAAAACAAGCAGGCTTCTAGGGATAATAATAAAATAAAATATAATAAGATAAAATAAAAACTAATACATCTGAATAGGACAAAACAAATGGAAGGAAAAGAGCCCAAGAAAAGGCACATGAAACATACAATACAGAGACCTCTTATTTGCACAGCCAGGAATACCATAAGAACACTAAACTGGAAGCCATATCTATCTATCTATCTATCTATCTATCTATCTATCTATCTATCTATCTATCTATCTATCTATCTATCTATCTATCTGTGTATATAGATTTATACAAGAGACTTGTAGGGTAAAAAGGGAAAATATACACATACAGAAATGCACACACACATACACACACACACAAACACACAGTTTTTCTTTTTACCCTCCAGGCCTCTTGCAGCTCTAGGATCCCATCTGGTGCAGACCCATGCAGGCCGTGTGCATGTTGCCTCAGTCTCTGTGAGTCCATATGCACATAGATATTGTTGTGTTTAGAAGGCCTTGGTGGCCTCCATCCCCTCTGGCTCTTATACTCTTTTCTGCCTCCTCTAGTACAGGGTTCCCTGAGTCCTGAGCAGGGAGGGATTTGGTGGAGACATCCCATTTAGGGCTAAATGTTCCAAGGTCTCTCATTCTCTGCATAATGTCTGGCTGTGGGTCTCTGCATCTGTTCCTATCTGCTGTAGGAAGAAGTGCCGCTGATGATGGCTGAGCAAGGCACTGATCTGTAAGTATAGCAGAATGTCATTAGGAGTTACTTTACTGCTACAATTTTTGCTGTTATTGTTGGTGGTAGGGTCTTTTTTTTAAAAAAAACAAAAACAAAAGCAAAGCAAACAAACAAAAAACAATAGTTTTTGGTTTTACCCAAGGTTCGTGGGCTATCCAGTCTCAGGGTCTTCTTCACCCTAGCAGTGTTGGGTGTGGATTCCATCTCATGGAGTGGGTGTTAAGTCAAATTAGATGTTGGTTGGTTATTCCTACAAGTGTTGTGCCATTATTGCACTAGCATATTGTGCAGGCAGGACACCATTATAGAGCGAAGGATTTATGGCTGGGTTGGTGTTTACATTTCTCCTTTGGTAGCTGCAGAGTACCTTTATGTACCAAAGACACTAGCACATGGGATGAAGGCTTTATGTAGGCACCAGCTTGTTTTCTTCGTGTTCAATAAGTTGTCTTCAGCAATGGGGTCTTGCTGTAGTTTTGTGGAGAGCAACCTATAGTCTTGCCAACAGCCTGGGTTGTTTGGGGATTCCCATGGGACCCCTTTGGCCAACAGCTCAATTAGATGTAACCCAATCTAGGTACTGGAAGCTTCATTTGGTGACAAGACATGTCCAGTTGGAGCTCTGTCTCCCCCATTATTTGGTGATTTCATTTAGATTACCTTCACATATCTGTATATATTTTAGGAAGCTTCTACTGTATTAGGTTTTCATATTACCCCTCCAATGGCCCTTAATTTTAGCTCTCTCTCTCCCTGTATCTCTCCTTTGCCCCCTTCTTAACTCCCCCTTTCCACTTGATCCTCCCATTCCAGTTCCCTCCAATCTATCCATAACTATCTATTCTATTTCCTTTTCCTAAGGAGACCTAGCTGTCAACCTCACCCCCACAGTCCCTTACTCTATACCCAGCCTCTGTGGTTTTATAAATTGTAGCTTGACTATCATTGACCTAATAGCTAATACCTACATATGAGTGAATACACACCATATTTGTCCTTCTGGGTCTTCTCAGAATGAATTTTTCTACTTCCATCTATTTACCTGTGAATTTCATGTTTTCTTTTAATGGCAGAATAATATACCATTGTAAATGTACCACATTTTCTTTATCTACTCATCTGTTGAGGGACATGTAGGTTGTTTCCAGTTTCTAGAACAGAGCAGCAAATGAACATAGTTGAGAAAATGTCTCTGTGGTAGGATGAAGTGTCTTTGGATATATGCTAAGAGGATTGTAGCTGGATTTTGAGGTAGATCAATTTTCATTTTCTTGAAGAACCAACACGCTGTGTTCCCTAGTGGCTGCATAAGTTTGCACTCCCATCAGCAGTGGAGGAGTGTTCCCCTTACTCCACATCCTTGTCAGCATGAGCTGTCACTTGTTTTATTGATCTTAGCCATTCTGACAGGTGTAAGATGAAATCTCAAAGTAGTTTTGATTTACATTTCCCTAATGACTAAGGATGTTGAACATTTAAGTGTTTCTCGGCCATTTGAGTTCCCTCTTTTGACAATTCTCTGTTTACATCTGTACCCTATTTTTAAATTGGATTATTTGGTTTACTAATGTCTAATTCCTTGAGTTCTTTATGTATTTTGGATATTAGCTATCTACTGGATGTGGAATTGGAAACAAAAAATCTTTCCCCATTCTGAAGGTTATAAGAAGCTTCTTGGTTTCATGAGGTCCCATTTATTAATTATTGATCTTAGTGCCTGTGCTAACAGTGTTCTATTCAGAAAGTCTTTTCCTGGGCCAAGGAGTTCAGAATATTCTCTACTTTTTTTTGGTTTCAGAGTACCTGCTTTATGTTGAGGTCTTTGAACTATTTGGAGTTGAGTTTTGTGTAGGATGATAGGTATGGGTCTACTTGGAGTCTTCTACATACAGATACCCAGTTTGACCAGCGCCATTTGTTGAATTTTTTTTTTTTTTTTACTTCTTTATCAAAAATCAGGTGTCCACAAATCCAGTGTGTGGAATTATGTCTTTGTGTTCAGTTCTATTGCATTGATCAAGGTGTCTATTTTTGTGCCAACACTATGTTGCCTTTATTACTATAGCTCTGTAGTACAACTTGAAATAGGGGATGGTGATACTTCCAGTGGTTCTTTTATTGTTTAGGATTGTTTTGTCTATCCTGGTCTTTTTGTGTTCCCATATGAAGCTGAAAATTGTCCTTTCAAGATCTGTGAAGAATTGTGTTATTGTTTTGATGAGATTGCATTGAATCTGAGATTGCTTTTTGGTAGGATGGCCATTTTTATTATATTAATCCTATGGGTCCATGAGCATGGGGAGCTTTCCGTATTCTAATATCTTCTTCAATTTCTTTCTTCCATGTGTTAATGCTTTTATTGCAGAAGTCTTTCACTTGCTTGGTTAGAGTTACCTCAAAATATTTTATATTATTTGAAGCTATTGTGAAAGGTGTTTCCCTGATTTCTTTCTCAGTCTGTTTGTCATTTGTATATAGGAAGACTCATAGCTGGAGTTTTCCTGCCTGGCCCACAGTCAGGACAAATCTCTTTCACCTGCCAGTCCCACAGCCGCTCAAACCCAACTAAGTAAACACAGAGACTTATATTGCTTACAAACTGTATGGCCGTGGCAGGCTTCTTGTTATCTACTTCTTCTATCACGAATTAACCCATTTCTATTAATCTATACCTTGCCACATAGCTCGTGGCTTACCAGCATCTTCATATGCTGTTTGTCATCATGGTGGCTGGCAGTGTCTCTCTGACTCAGCCTTCCACTTCCCAGCTTTATTCTCCTCCTTGTCCCGCCTACACTTCCTGCCTAGCCAATGGCCAATCAGTGTTTTATTTATTGACTAATTAGCAACACATTTGCCATACAGAACATCCCACAGCAAAGACTACTTTTTTTAAAGTTAATTTTGTGTTCATCTACCTTGCTGAAAGTGTTTATCAGCTGTAGGAGTTTGCTGGTGGAATTTTTGGGATCACTTATGTATACTATCATATCACCTGCAAATAAAGATACTTGGATTTCTTCTTCTCCTATTTGTATCCCTTTGGTCTCCTTTAGTTGCCTTATTGCTCTAACTAAAACTTCAAGTGCTATATTAAATAGATATGGAGACAGTGGACAGCCTTTTCTTCTTCCCAATTTTAGTGGAATTATTTTGAGTTTCTTTCTATTTAAGTTGATGTTGTCTATAGGCTTGCTATCAACTACTTCTATTGTGTTGAGGTACATCCCTCGTGTCCCTAATCTCCCCGGACCTTTATCATGAATGGGTGTTGGATTTTGTCAAAGGCATTTTCTGTATCTAATGAGATAACCATGTGATTCTTGTCTTTAGTTTGTTTATATTATGGATTACATTTATTGATTGATACATATTGAGCCATCCCTGCATCTCTGGGATGAAGTATACTTGATCTTGGATTCAGTTTACAAATATTTTATTGAGAATTTTTGCATCTATGATCATAAAAGAAATTAGTCTGTAATTCTCTTTCTTTGTTGAATGTTTGTATGGTTTGAGTATCAGGGTATTTAGGGCCTCATAAAATGAATTGGGCAATGTTCTTTCTGTTTCTATTTTATAGAATAATTTGAGGAGTATTGGCATTAACTCTTTTTTGAAAGTCTAGTTGAATTCTGTGATAAAACCGTCTGACCCTGGGCTTCTTTTGGGCTTCTTTTGGTTGGTTGAGTTTTTTTTTTTTTTGGTTTTCGAGACAGGGTTTCTCTGTGTAGCTTTGCGCCTTTCCTGGGACTCACTTGGTAGCCCAGGCTGGCCTCGAACTCACAGAGATCCGCCTGGCTCTGCCTCCCGAGTGCTGGGATTAAAGGCGTGCGCCACCACCGCCCGGCTGGTTGGTTGAGTTTTAATGACTACTATTTCACTAGTGGTTATAGGTCTGTTTAATTGTTTATCTGATCTGACTTAACTTTGGTAAGTGGCATATATACATAGAGAATATTATATGATTTTCATATTTGGTTGGATACAGTTTTTTTGTTTTATTTTGTTTTGTTTTTTTCCGAGACAGGGTTTCTCTGTGTAGCTTTGCGCCTTTCCTGGAACTTGCTTTGGAGATCAGGCTGGCCTCAAACTCACAGAGATCTGCCTGCCTCTGCCTCCTGAGTGCTGGGATTAAAAATGTGTGCCACCACCGCCCGGCTGAATACAGATTTTTAAGGTATGACCTTATGATTCTCTGGATTTCCTCAGTGTCTGTTGTCATGTTCCCTTTTCATCCCTAAATTTGTTATTTTGGATGTTCTCATTCTGCCTTTTAGTTTGAATAAGTGTTTGTCAATCTTATGGATTTTCTTAAAGAACCAATTCTTTCTTTCATTGATTCTTTGCATATTTTATTTGTTGTCCCTATTTTATTGGTTTCAGCCCTTATTTTATTTCTTGCCATTTATTTCTTTTGGGTGTGATTTCTTCTTTTTGTTCTAAAATTTCAAGTGCATTGTTAAGTTACTAGTATGAGATTGCTCCAGTTTTTTTTCTGTAGCCACTTAGTGTCTTCATAATGATGGGATTTTAATGCAGTTGTATCAGTTTAGGGAAAGAATGAGTAAGTTTCAGACTGGGGTGTTGGTGAGGTAAGGGCATTTCAAGTAGAACAGTATGGTCAGGAACAGAACTAGTTAAATGTGTCTGGGGTATGGAGTATGTATGGGTGAGTGGCAGGAGCTGAGGCTAGGAAGGTCAGCAGGGATGTCATATCTTCAGGAAGCCTTGTCTTCTAGATCTCCAATCTATATGCAGTCACCAATAATAGGACATGGAAATTGAGCTCCAGAAACATGATTAATAAAACTTAAATCATACATCAGGATAAAAGACACATTGATTATTTCTATTTATTTATTTATTTATTTATTTTTGTTTGTTTGTTTGAGATGGGGTCTCTCTATGTAGTCCTGGATGTCCTGGAAATTGCTGTGTTGATCATGCTGGCTTGGAACTCACAGAGATCTGCCTGCCTCTGCCTCCGAAGTACTGCCTCCCGAGATCATGGGCTACCACAACTGGCTGTTTATTTATTTTAGATTATCATGCAGATTAATGACTTTCAGCATAGTCTCTTCATACATATGTGTCATTATACATTGTTCTCATTTGTTCCCTATTTTACATTGATTTTTGAACATTTGATATGAGGCATGGTAACGTGTCTAACAATATTCATGTTTATTTTATATAAAAAATACCATGATGTATATATTATATTCAACAATATACCTCATTGAATTAGTTCACTTATTTCTTTATCATCATTTTTTAATGTAACTGCTTGCAAATTTAGAATTAAACCTGTGACTTGCATTGTATTTCTGTTGGCCAGGGTCAATAGATTGGTTGTCAGCCCACTACAGTCCAGAGGCCTGTGCCTTGGAAATAGTTGGCTGCAATCTAGACTCTGGACTCATCCTACCCTAACCATTTTCTGTAGACCAGTGGTATTGACATCATGCAGGAGTTTGTCACAAATGCAAGACTTGAGTCTCTATTCCAGACCTACTGAATTAGAATTGTCATTTCAATAAGCTCCTGGGTGACTCACACATATAGAGATGTAAGAGGCAATAAAGAGTCATCAGAAGGTATGTAAGGAGATGGGCAGCTAGTTGATTCTTCTCTATGAAAACACTTAGTCATATTATAAAAGTATTTTTGTAGTCACTTTGGTAAGAACATGAAAAATATTATACTTTATAAAACATTTATCTTGAAAAGGACACTGAATTTCCCTCATATCTGGGCAAAGCGAACTCTGTACTAAAGAAACCAAGAACTGAGGATAATGGCACAGACTGGTAAACCTAACCCTAGAGAGGCTGAGACAGGAGAGTTCTGAGTTCAAAGCCTCACATCAAAACTCTATCCCAAAAGTTGGTACATACATATAGACACATACACATACACATGCAAGTGTTTTTTTATCTTTTAATGATTTTTAAGTGGTTTGACTATCAACTACAGAAAGAAACATCAGCAGAGAGAGCTTTCCTGAAGAAGGTCCAGGGTCCGCATTGCAACCACTTATGTGTCCTTGGCTGAGGATGTGGTATACATGTGCAGGATGATACTGTCTGAGGCATAGTAGAGAATTTGTGCAGCAGGACTGAGAGCAGATTATACAAATGGTCATCATACTAAGAAAAGGACATAGAACCAAATTGAACCCTAGCCTTGCCAGTGAGGAGACATCACAGCACTTTGTTATACACTGGGAACCCAGAAAAGCAACAGACAATAAGAAGAAACACCAGTCAGGACCAGTGATATAACTCAGTGGGTAAAACTGCTTGTTCTTGAAGCACTGTGACCTGAGTTTGATCCCTTGAACCTGCATAAATGTGAAAGGAGAGGACCATCTCCATGAAGTTATCATCTGAACTTTCTCAGGTATGCTATGACATACACAAACCCTCCAAATCGTGTATACATCCCCAAACAACAACAATAGTTAATAACTGGAACAGGACAGTGATTTTCAAAGTCATACTCTTTTTTTTTGCCATTTATAAGTCGATAGATACAATTTTCTGTCTTCTAAATTAAACTTTTACTGAGAATAATCATGAAATTACAGAGCATCTTAGTTTCAGCTCAGAAATCACTAACTCATTATATTGATGTTATCTCAAGATAACTTTCAGGTTAGTTTCTGAAACATCCTCATTAACAGAATATGAAACATGGAGTAAGTCTTCACATTTTCCATCAACTGACTTTTCACAAAGGAGCAAGAAACACATAGTGAAAGAGTCTTTTGAATGAAGATACTGTTGAAACTGGTTATCTATTTGCAGATGGATGAAGCTAACCCTCATATTTCACCATACACAAAAAACTACTCAAAATGAGTTAAAAACTTAAATGTCAGATCCAAAATTATTAAAAACTACTAAAAGAAAACAGAAGCAGTTCTGTACTGTGGAATAATCCTCTTGTACACTGTAAAGATTTGTCACTCGAATTGGTTTAATAAAAATCTGATTGGCCAGTGGTCAGGCAGGAACTATAGGCAGGACAACTAAATTAAGGATGCTGCAATGAAGAAAGGTGGAGTCAGAGAAGAGACCAGCCAGCTAGAGAGTAGGCAAGACATGCAGGAGAGGTAAATGCCACCAGCCTTGGTGCAGCATATAGATTAATAGAAATGGGTTAATTTAAGTTGTAAGAGCTAGATAGCTATCAGCTTTATATTATTTATAATTAATATATTATTTATAATTAATATTAAGACTCTGAGTGGTTATTTGGGAGCAGTCAGTCGGGACAGGAAAACTCTGCCTACAGTTCTGTATGACATGGTGATGGGAAGGGCTTTTTGGATAGGACTCTGACAGCACAGATGACAAAATGAAAAACAGACAAATGGGATTACATTAAACTCAAAGGTTTTTGTACAACAAATGAACCAACAGGCTGAAGACATATCTATAAAACAGAAGAAAATATTCCTGTGTCTTACAAGGGTTCAGTATCCAGATATATAAGGAACACAACTCAATAACGTCAACTACTACAAAAGACATATAGGTAGGTAAAAATGGACAAAAGACTCCCTCAAATAAAAACATCTTTATTATATTAACTTGCATTAAGATTTAACTGGAATATAAACCTAATCTTTTATTATAACCCAGGTGGTTTACAAAATTACTGTTTTGTGATGCTGAACATTTCTGACTACATATTTTATGATGATTTAATGTAGGTGACTTCCCTTCATATTCCATATAAATGTGATAATTTTCTTCCATCCAAAAGTAGTACAAAATGAGAATGTCATTGATGAATTGACATATTTGCATATTCCATGAGTTATACAAAGCCCGAGTTTACTACTGGTAATTATGGAAGCTCTGTCCTATGCAGCGGATGCTGGGAGCTGTGGTCTGTGGGAAAATGACAGACTGGTTCTATGGTCTCTCAGCTCTCACAGGGTGTAAATAGAGCTGAAAAGCCCTACGAAATAAGTCATTAGCAACACCATCTTGTTTATTCTCTTGGTACCTTTTGGACAGACTGATTTTTCCATCTTAGTGTGCCTGAACTCTGTGTAAGTTGAAAAGGAGTCAAAATGTAAAGTCAAAAGGAAGGCAGTCTGTTGAAAAACAAAAAATGGCCTCAAGTCAGAACCTCTCTAGTGGGCTGACCTTGGGATACTTTTACACTCTGGTTTTTTTTTTTAATGTTTCCAGCATGATTCTAATTTTGAGTAGAAGAATAGCTTTGAATGAAATATTGAGGAAAAAGATTATTCTGAAAATTCTATAGACATTGGCGCACACATGTAATCCCGGCCCCTAGGAGGTGCAGGGAGGAGAATTGCATTTGCGGCCGATCTAGGCTACATAGCAATACCTTCCTCAATTAAGATGAAAGAAAAAAATTCATCAAATAGGGCTTGGTTTCTGTCTCTGCGTGCAGCTGGACTCCTTGCCACAAATTGGATTGCTGTGGAAATAAATAGCGCAGGTCCTCAAGTCCCGACCCATGAGCGCTGAGAACTTGGGGGAATATAAACTACCTAGATGTTGGATCTCAATTTATTTTACAGCCTTCATATTTATGAAAAGCCTGAGGATTTGTGGCATATAAAAGAGAAGATGATTTTACTTGGTTGGAAGAATTCAAACATCTGCTTATTTTCTCTGAATACCTTCTGATTTATGTGCCTGTACGAACTTGATAGCTATAAAACCCACTTGCAATGTAATATTTTGAAATTATATTCTCTCTTTGCTTTAGGGAGCTCCAGAACCTAGGAAGTGACTAATGATATTGCATGGCTAGATTAACTTAATTCTTTCATCATCGATTTTTGTTTGTGAGTGCATGGTAACAACTGCAAAAATAGAGACTAAATGCTCGCTGCTTGGAGCGATTCTGTTTTCCTCTTCGCCTTAGGAAGATGCAGCTATGTCCCATAATTTAAAGAAGGCTTCTTCTGCCCTACCTCAGCGTCACGATGACTCAACAATTTAGCCTTGTGCCGGGGAAGCGAGAGGAGAAAAGTATAGACGACTGGGTTCTGGCTTAGTGGGTATGGGCGTGGGGCTCCCTAACCAAACAGTTCAGTCTTTAAACTCACTTTTAGAGAGAGCTGCGTGATATCTGAAGAATAGGTTCTAACCTGATAGTTACTGTTTGGGCCTGACAGTACTGGATCTTGACAGAGAAATCCTTCCTCAGTCTTTCTGCTCACCTGACATCTTCATCCTCTTCCCCCACAGGGAGAGAACGTCTTCTATTTGTCCCCATGCTGGGACTTCAGTGACCTGTGCTGAAGCCTTGTGAAGCTTTTCTTTCCACCTTGGGTCTATTGTCCTCATTACTTTGTACGGCCAGTGTTTTGTAAGGCCTGAAAGGGATGGTAAGTCATTTCTGCTCTCACCGAGGACGCAGCTACTGTTTCTGCCACTCTTTCTGCCTGTCTCTCAGGCTCCCATTGGCTTTCTCCTTCTGAGCAGGCTCCTATGGACTTTCTTTAGTTAAGCGATAATTTAAGTCTGATTTCATAAGCCCAGTACTGTGGCCAGATGACAGAGAGCCTCTCAAAGGGCACACTTAATACAGGAAGTGAGGTTAATGATTCAGGAGGTGAAACTCTTACTTGTGACTCACTGTAACGTACCGCCTCATAAAATGCCTTGCTCACAATGGAGATTTAGTCAATGTTTGTGGACTGATTACTAGACCGCTGATAAATCCTGAGTATAAGGAAAAATGCCATGTAGAAATTACCTATTTCAGTCCTAAAGATTAGGAAATAGAGATGCCCAAAATAAAATGGTACATCTGACCCAGGAGTGGAAATATTCCTGTTAATGGCTCCACTTTATGTCCCTGTGTGTCCTTTTTGTGCCTCTATCTTTTTTTCTCTCATTTTTAAGATACAGTCTCCTTATGTAGCTCAGGCTGGCCCCAAACTCAGAATTCTCCCCACAGCCTCCTGAGCACTGGGATTGTACACTTTCTTACTTTAAAATCTTTGCTTTGTCACATGACTTAGCTAACCTTAGCCTTTTGGGATGAGGGAGTATAAAGGCATAAACATTAAGAAGATAGGGAGACTTCAGATCACAACTGTGCCTTTGCCATATGTCTAAACTGAGCACAAGCTGAAGTGGAGGGCGGGTTTCACGTGGCTGACGGGAAATGATGTAATCTGTGACTACTAGTTCAGTTGAAGACACAACTGACTCTGTTCACATGCAGTGAGTTCAATTATGCTGGCCCTCAGGAGAGCTCAGGCCTGAGACATAAACGACCTTGAGTGGTTTAGCACTGGATTTTGCATTCCTAGGAGCTTATGAACATCATCAAATTGCACATACATGTGCAGTCACAGCATTTTGCATACATTTTAGCAAGCTTTTGTAATATCTCTTAGCCGCTTTGTTGACACTCCATGAATCACAGAGAAAAGCAGAATAATAATAATAATAATAAAACCCAAGAATCCCCCTTAGAATCTATCCTGGTATATTGTTTGTCTTACTTTTCAGAGAGGAGACCATGTTGCTAAACTTTAAATCTAGTTTATACAACATCAGAGAAGCATTTCCTTTAAAAATAGTAGGTTTTAAACATGGTGAGTTTCATTCTATCGATATAATGTTCATGCTAGAACTTGCAATTATTTTTTCTTACTTTTAGATGTGACTCATAAAGTTTGATTTCCATCAAGGTGTCACATGGTGATAAATAAAACCATTTCCAGTTCTAGAAATAAGAATTCAGGGAATCTATAAGATGGGAATGACTCTATGTGGAGAACATAAACCAGAAGGGTCAGATGGGCCCAGCTACCTGATTATGTAAATAGGATTATCCTAGAGTTCACAGGCAGCCACTCGGTGTTCCTATGACTATCTTTATTAGATAATTATGACAGAGACTGTATACTAATAGCAGACCTCAAAGTATTCTTACCTGGCTTCTAAGGAAAAGTGTACTGACCTTTGTCCTACAGTGTTCTAATTCACAAGTTCTTAGCCTCAGTATTATTGGTATGTTGGTTTAGATAATCTTTCTTGGTGTGAGGGGACATCTTTTGCATGGTAGGATGCTGGCTTATATCTCTGGTCTCTGGTACCCACTAGATGTCAGAAGACACACCCCCACCTTCATGGTGACAAGAAAAAAGGCCTCTAATTATTTATCAATGCCTGGCTGAGCACCACTGTTGTGCCCAGGTAGACGTTCTTTGTGCCTGGGAAGCTAACTTCATATCTGAAGCATCTCTTCTCCCATTAGGAAGCTCTCCATTTTCTTTCAAAGAGGAAAATAGTTTCTGTTATGGTATCAGTTCAACTCTTTTTCAACTTCTAGTTAAGCATTGGCCACGTTCCCATCCTCTCTTTCAGATCTCAATAAAGACAAAAGTAGCCTGATAACCTGAGTTCAGTCCCTGGAACCCACCATATAAAGGTGGAAGGAGAGAACCAACATCACAATGCTGTTCTCTGACTTACACGGACGGGTGTGCTATGACACACACACACCCATCATACACTTATACACACTAAGACGTTAAGTAGACATTCACAAGAACTTCTAAAGCAGTAAGAATGCTACTCATCTCTGTCACTTGCACAAAAGTACCTTTGAAAACTTCGTACTTGCGACACCACCAGACAGGTGCCTGTAGCTCAGATACACCAGAGTTTGGATTTTGTGCTATAGACAAAGAAACGGTTGTGTGAATGCCAGCCTGTGTCACTCTCCCAGTTCCTCCTCTGACTTAACTGACGTAATCTCCATCAGGAATTTAACAAGGGACCAGAGAGAAGGCTCAGCAGTTTAATGTGCATACTGCTCTAGCAGAGGGTTCGAGTTGGGTTCCCAGCACCCACATCAGGCAGCTCACAACCTCCTGTAAGTTCAGCTTTAGGGGTTCCAGTGTCTCTGGTCCCTGGGGGCTCCGAGCATTCTCACATACACATAATTAAATATAGAAATAAATCTTGAAAAAGAAAGTTAATGGATGAGAAATATTGTGGCCTGAATAAATCCCAATCAGAGGAGCATCATCAGTCCTTAGGAATGCAAATGCGTCCTTTCCAAACTCTGTAATCAGCTTCTTCTGTTACTGTGAGTCTTGTAATGTATTGCAATTACATTTACTTTTTATGCCATATTCTTATGACAAAGCCTTATTTATATGTGAAATCACAATGTCTTTTCCATTTTCTTTTAAAACAAAGAAATAGCTTAGAAGAAAACCTGCCTTTTTCCTGTGTGGTATATATGTGTGTACATACGTGTATGTAGTTGCATATGCTTGTATGAGTGTAGGCCAATTATGTTGGGTGTTCTCTGTCACTTTCTGTGTTAATTCCTTGGCACAAGGTCTCTCATTGAACCCACACCTCCAAATTTCTTCAGATAGGCTGGTTGGTGGCCAGAAAGCCCCCCTGATTCTCCACTGTGCACCCCCACAGCTCTGGAGTCAGTGATGGGCACGGCTACTCCCGGCTTTCTTACACGTATGTTGGGCATCTGAACTTAGTCCTCTTGCTTGGGCAGCAAGCACTCTTATCCACAGAACTCTCTCCTCAACCTTCGGAAAAACTAAATTTAATGAAACTTTTTTTTTTTTCATTAGAAGCTGACACATGTGAAAAAAAAAACCTATCTCTACTTTTAGGTAGAAGAGCAGGATTATAATTTTAGCCACCTAGATAAGCTTGATGACTCTGAGAGTACTCATACTTTTTGATCCAAGGAGATATCTATTTTAATATTTATCTTGAGGAGATATGAGTGAATTGGCTTTAGATGTCTTGTTGAAACCAGGCAAGAAACATTTAGTTGTTCCAGAGTCTACTCTGAGGCAGATGATGTGTTCATAGAGAAAATCAAGCTGTTTTGTCTGTCCAGAATAACCGACATGATGTATTACTGCAAATACATTACAATGAAAAGCCCACACACCTTGAAAACAGAACGAAACTTAGAGGTCAGGGCTGAATTTATTATTTGGAAAAATGAGAAGTGACTTTAAAATAAATTCATTAACTCCTCAGCTTTCGTGACCTGCAGCAATGATTCTTGTATCTTACCTGATGAGGTAAATATGACCTAATGTTCTAGAAGCTTGTTCAGTATGTGTGGCAACTGTGACGTCGCCATGGATCCGAGCAAAATATTGTTTCTTTGGCTAGGTCTCTGTAAGTACTGCTGTTATGTAACATTAATCATCAGAGCCTGGATTAGGGAACCAGCAGAGCTTGCTGAAGTTGCTGTAAGATAACCCCACGTGTCACTTACCTTTCTCTGTAAAGTTTTTGTCAGGGGAGTTTTGCTTCTTTTTTACTTGGGTATAAGAAATCACTTTCAAAGTGTGGGGAAAACAAACATCCCATAGTTTCCTCTGAGACCAATGCCAAGGGCATCACAGTTCCTCCTGACATCAAAGCTGGAAGCATGCGCTGTTTTCCTTGTTCTGTCTGTAGTGATACAAGGTGGTCTCATTTCTTTTCTTTTGTTTAATTAATCGAATTTCCCATGCCGGAAACTATTACTGTTTCATACTTGGGTGGATAGTTACTCTGACCTTCTTACACAAAGAATTTTTAAAAAAGTTAATTCAAACCCACAAACCAGTGTTTTTATTTGGAAGAAAAACAAACTTTTTGTTTCCATGAAAAGAAAAAAAAAAAAAAAAAGAAAGAAAGAAAGGGAGATCATAGCAATTGCTTGCTATTCACGGTTATGGTGGTGATTATCCAATTACATGTGGTTTGTCCTGTATCATCTTGTCTGTATATCTCATGGGTGTTATTCTGTTTATTTTTCCTTTGATTGTTTTAGAATAAGTGCAACATAAAGTGTGCCTGAGAGTAGAAGTTACTCTCAGGCCCAGTCTTGTCAACACCCCCCCCCCAACCCCTGTTGACTACACAAGCTTCCAGAGGTCACATGAAAGGAGAGGGAAGGGTAGGAGGGAGAGAGAGAGAGAGAGAGAGAGAGAGAGAGAGAGAGAGAGAGAGAGAGAGAGAGAGAGAGTTAGACAGTCAGACAGACTGTGAGATCATATATGGAGAAATGGGGAAAAGAACAAATGATTTAGACTGCCCTGGGGAGAGGGCCAGTGGGCATTTCTTCCCTCCATTGGTCATTCTTAATCTTCGTCTTTCTCACAACAGCATTATAATTTACAGAAGAGATGAGACAGAGTCAGGCAAGTAGTATGCAGGCCTTCTCCTCTTGAGAGAGAAGTCTTTCTGGTGCCAGGGTCCTGTGGGTGGCCTCCAGGATGGAATTTCCTGGAGGAATCCTATACCCTAGCACCCCTGTTATAGCATCTGGGCTCCACTTTGACTGATGTAGGGCAATGTATATGGAAGTGGAAAGGCTAGTTCTCAGCATGTCTGTGTTTCAGCTTGGAGGAACGTTAGAGTTTTCTGTACAACATCTACCATTTCATCTCCCCATCAACAATGGGCAAGGAGCCCAGATTTTCCATGACTTATTTTTTGACTTTAAATAATAATCTTCCTAGTGAGTATGTTCACAAATTAATATACCATTTTATGAACTATAATTAAAATATGCTCCTGTATTTCTAGATCCATTATCTTAATAGAATGTGGCTCTTTTGTTTCTGAGCACAGTTCTAAGGGCTCATCATGGAAAGAACTTTCTGGAGGAATGCCTGCCATTGAAGCTTAGAGCCTTCTCAGTAGTGGTACTTCTTACAGTGAAATGCAGCTCCTAGCATGCTGAAGAATGTATATAGTTTATGACCATCTAGTCTTAGTCTGGATTGTGTTCCATGTAAACTATTGTGCTTATAGGGCATTCTGGGAGACAAAAACTGCAGTTGAGTTGGTGGGGTAAAATTCTGGAGTAAATCAGAAAGTCATGGATTGTTGATTTTTTTCATGTGAATCACACCTCCCTTTCCTTCTGCTTAAAACACAAACCAGGGATGGACGATTCTATAAACAATTAGTAGCAGCCATCATAATTACGTACAAACCTAGGTCAAAGAAGGTCATCCACCCTCGTGCTGCTGGCAGAGGCAAGTGTTAATTCAGACAAGGGCTAAAGACAGCAACAGGAAGCTGCCATCCTGCCCTCTTCCATCCTTTCCGACCCATGCGATTTGCTAGCAAGGAAAAAGAAAGTTGCGTTTTCGGTAAAATGTCCAAAGCAAACGGAATTCTAAAAATGGTTTCCTTTTCTTCCTTTCATTGAAGGTTTTTGACACTGTTGGAAAAGTCACCTGGAGCCTACCACAACAAAGGTGTTTCCGTCGCACGATGTGTCCTGGGAGAATGGACTTTTTAGCCGAGGAGGGGGAAAGGGCAGTTTTTACTTTTCATGCAAGTTGCATTGAAAAAAATTTCCTAAAATTATTAAAAGTAGGATTGAATATATAATTTTTGGTAATTGCCTTCAAAGGGATGTTATTGGTCAAATGAGTTTTCTGAAATTCTTAGGTGGATACCTATATGTCATAGATGTGAACTCAAGGTAGTTTATATTAGAGAATGTTTAGTTTCATGATTCACGTTTTTGAAATGCCATTTTCCCATCTTGGCAATAAATATTCAATAAAAAATGAAACTTTAAATTACAAGATGAATTGAATATCTTGTCAGTATTTCAATTGAAATTAAACGTCTTGATTGAGCACCATTTAAATGTTCTCTGACTTTCAAAGGTGCAGCATCTTAATGAACCCACGCTAAGTTAAAAATATTGTAAGCTGAAAATGCATTTAATACACCCAAGCTGCATCACAGCTTATTCCGAGTGACCTCAGCTGTACTCACTGCACGTGTCTTAATCCCAGCTAACACAGAGTGGTCTATAGTAATAGTGTGAGTGAGAAGAAGAAACATCTTAACTTAGGCCTACAAGTTTAGAGATGTATTCTAGTTTGGCTTCCGTGTGCTGTGATAAGGATCCTAACCAAAAGCAACTTGGAAGGAAAGGGTTTATTTCATGTTACGGGTTACAGCCCATCACCAAGGGAAGCCGAGGCAGGAGCTCAAGGCAGGAGAAGCACAGAGAAACACTGCTGTCTGCTTTACTACCAGGTTTCTGCTCAGCTACCTTTCTTATACAGCCTAGTCCCACACACCAGGGAATGGTACTAGCCGTAGTGGGCTGGGCCCTACTATATCACTCAGGAATAAAAAAAAAAAAAAATGCCCCTCCGATGTGCCCACAAACCCATGTGATAGAGGCAATTCTGCAATTGAAGTTCTTCCTTCTTAGGTGTGTCAAGTTCTCAGCCAAGAATGCCTATCAAAGGAGGAAAACTGGAAATTTCCACACTATATAGTACTAGACAGAGGGCAGTGTTTAGAGGATGTTATAAAAAAAAAAATCCTTAAGACCAGAGAGAAGGAAAATCATTAGTAGGTGCTATTTGTGGGATTAAGATGGGTTATTTTATCATAAGGTTATCTTCCTCTTCCTCAACATAGACTCACCCTCTGTACCCAAAGTTGCTGTTCTAGGCTGAAGTATACAGTCCCCCTCTAGGCTCTTCAACTGCACTCACATGTGCCCTCTAGGCAGACCCCCTGGTCTACTGCCCTCTAGAGGATGCTCCTGGTATGGCAAAGATAATCCCTTAGAGGAGCAGTTTCTCTTGCTGAGTAGAGTTCAGTGCCAGGCTTCTCAGCGACCTTGTCAGGAACAGTGATTCATTTAGAGGTGGGTGGACCTGAGATCTGACATCATTACATGAACGATCACAGTTCATAGACACTTCACCACACAGTGAAACCAAAGTGCCTACTGATTTTCTCTGGCTGCTGTGGAGTATTTGAAAAAGCCCATGGCTAAAATGCTGGAGAACAGATGAATGGAAATTCAAGGAACCTCGTGTGAGAATGAGTACTTTTCTAATACCATCTACTAGGAGACAGATGGCTTGAGAATCTTTGAAAACTTCCATGTATTGTATGTTTTAAATTTATATTTTTATTGCCCACTCTGAGCCCTCCTGGTTTCTTACAGAAGGTAAGAATGGGCTGAGTTTCCGTCATCAGTCTTTAGGATGAGGTATCCACCACAGCTCCCTCTCCCCATCACCCACTCATCCCAAAGAATTGGGGATAGTCTGGCTTTTACCAGTGTGTGTGTATGCGTGTGTGTGTGTGTGTGTGTGTGTGTGTGTGTGTGTGTGTGTGGTAAGAATGTGGAGAAGACACCCCACTACTGAGATATTTTCTGTAGTGTGGGAAGGAAGAAATTCTTGAGTTATAATTGTCTCAATGGCTTGTTAGCCTTCTTGTCTCCATTTCTTCAATATGTTTTGTTCTTGTCAAAGACTTATTTGGAGATTGTTTGCACATCTGTACTGCATCTCTGTTAATGATGTTGGACTTGATGCATTTCATTTCCTGTATTATTGTATTCATGAAAATTTCCCAGTTAATCCTGAACCATGCAGATTCAGAAGATAGCTTCAACAAAAGGATGTTGAGTTAGAAACAGCAGGTGCCTAATAAATGACCTCCCTCTCAAATTATAACCCTATCCCTATAGGTTATAAAAAGAAGGATGCAGTCTCCAAGTAAAAGTGACTACATAAATGATAACACAAAAATATCATGTTATTTGAATACACCACAGTCTAGGTATATCCAGGTGGACATTTTAACAAATCATAGCTAATGCCTCCAGAATACAGTTAACTTAATGACGGAAGGCACAGCTAATCTTGTGTGAGCCACCTCTGTGGCGTTTGCCATGTGACTGTCTATGAGGCCTCAACTGCTTTACAAGATGGTTCTGACAACAGCAGCAGCAGCAGCAACAACGACAACAACAACAATAATAATGCCTTGTTGAATGTCCGTAACCATCCACTCTCCTATAACGAGTCACATGTCTATGTCACTGGGTCCTTCCCATCACTCTGTAGGAGATGCCCAGGATCCCAGTCTTACAGAAAAGGACACAGAAGCTTAGTGGCTTTTAAGGACTTGCTCATGGTCAAGCTTTGGGTGAGAAGTGGAGCTGGGCATTGAATTCACCTTCAGAATGAGTCTTTGCTTGACTTCTCTCGAAGACACTCACATGTTGTAGCCCCCCTTTCCTCTTCATCCTACACTGCGTTTACTTCAACCTACACATGGTTCAGTCAGATACTGTTGCTTCAGACTTCTCCAAAAATTGTGTTTCCCCTAAAACTCCAGGATGCAAGGATATAAAAAGGAAAAAGGGGAAATGTTTGCCTCCCCATTATGCACATCTGTAAAATAACAAAAGTTGATGAAATAAAAATCTCTGTGTATACATTAACTTCTCCCATTCAATTGTTTTACATTTAAAGTTTGTTAGAGATTTTACAAAAGAGTCATGTATTGTTTTTAAAAGAATGGTGTGTTTTAAACCTAATAAAATTTAACTAAGCAACTTCACAATACTTATGAAGGAAACCAATAACTTTAAACTGTGTGTGTATTTTCACATATACATAAACACGGATATCATGCTAGGCAAGCACTGTACTACCAAATCACAAGTGTAGACTCCTGTTTATCTACTTTTTGTTTAGTTGCCTACGCTTTTGAAATTTTCATGAGCAAAAACAACCACTACTAAACAATCCTTACCTATACCACCGGGCAATTCCTCTGTATTCTCTTTTAGCAGTTTTATAATCTTGGGCATTACATTTGTTTTTAATCCACTTGAAGTTGGTGTCCTTCTGAGTGGAGAAAGAACTCTCTTCTCCTTTTCTTTTAAGTATATAGCCCCCCCTTTTCCCACCATCATTTATTGAAGACTCTGTTTCCCAACACATGTTTTGGGGTCCTTTTTGAAAATTTGTTGACTATAAACGTATAGATTTCTTTGTGTGTTATTGATTGTCCTCTACTGATTAATGTGATTATCTTTATGAGAAGACATACTATCTGATCACTGTAGCTTCCTGATGTATTTTAAGGACAAGTCGTATGGTGCCCTCAGCCTCATTTTTTTCTCATCTAAAGGTTGCTTTTGAGCCTTTATGTTTTAGCTCCTTCCTTTTTTAAAAATAGACACATTAAATATTTATTGAATATTTTAACTTATTCTTTTGATAACTGGCTATTCAGTTCATTGGTCCGTTTATTAACTGGATAATTTGTTCTCTTGAAGTTTAATTTTTTTATTATTTATACAGTCTAGTTATGAATCACTTGTCTGGTGTGTACCAGGGCAAAGTTTTTCTTCTCTCATTCTATAGATTATCTCTTCACTCTGGTGATTGTTTCTTTTGCTGAACAGAACTTTAATTTTAATTTGCATTTTATTTATTTATTTGTGTGTATATATGTTCAAGTGTGCCTCAGTGGGCCTGTAGAAGTTAGGGGACAAATGGTGGGAATCAATTCTCTCCTTTCAACATGTGGGTTCCAGGGGTTGAACTTAAGTCATCAGTCTACATAGCAAGCCTCTTTGCCCACTGATTTATTTTGCTGGCCACTATATAGAGTGTTTGAATTTCAAGTAATCCTACTAGTTGATTTTGGGATTTATTTTTCTTCCTAGTGAAACTTTTTTTCTTTTTTAAGAAGACCCTTGCCTGTGCCTAACTCTTTAAGGAGTTTCCCTAGAAATTTCAAAGGTTAAGATCTTATGTGGAAATCTAGTTCCCAACACTATTTGGTGTCTACATTGTTTTTAATATTTTTGTCAGAAATCAGCTGGCGGTAGTAGTTATGTGTATTTATTGCTAGCCCTTTATTCAATTTCACTGGTCTATTTGGCTGTTTTTCTGCCACTGACCATGCTACAGTGTTACTATGATTCTATAACATAACTTGAGGTTAGAATTAAATGGCAAGAAAGATTACCTTAGTTGTACAAATACATGGAGACTGAAAAATACACTCTTGAATGCCCAGTGGGTCTTTGAAGAAATAAGAGAGGAAATTAAAAAATTCATAGAATTAAATGAAAATGAAAGCACAATTTGCCAGGAACTTTGGAATACTGTTATGGAAGAAGATCCCAAATAAATAACCGAATTATGCATCTTAATATCCTAAGGGAAAAAAAGAACAATTTGAACTCAAAAGCAGTAGATGGGAAGAAACTAGAAATATCAGGGAAGAAATGAATAAAATGGTGACTAAAATAACAAAGCATCGAATCTGCCAAACAAAGGAGTTGTTTCATTGAAGAAATAAACAAGATTCACCCTTTTTACAATTCTTTGTTTACTATGTACCCCTGTGTTTCACAGCTTCCTTTGGGATTGTTGTTTTTATCTTTGAGGAACACCTTTGCAAATTGCACTATATTGCGTTTATCAGAGATGAGTGTTCTGGTGTTTTCTGAATCTGAAAATGTCTTGGATGCCTCAGTGGAAATTCTGGCTTACCAGTTATCACTCTGTTTTCTTGCTTCCATTATTGCCTTGATAAGTGAGCAGTTAGGGTCATTGCTGCTTTTCTGTAGGTAACAGAAAACAAAACCAAAAATAAGCATTACCTGTTCTTTTTACAATCCTTGGGTTTACTCTTCTGTTCATTTTAAGGTTTTCTCGCTGTCTTAGGTATTCTGTAGCTTAATTTTGATGCATCAAGGTATAGATTTCTTTTATTTGTCATGCCTGGCATTTTTTGAACTTCTTACATCCTAGAGTTTGTGTCTTTAATCAGTTCTAGAAAATTTCAGCCGTTGTTTCTTTGACTTTATTACCTCATCCTCATTGGGTCTCATTGTAATCTATGGAAGACTGTATTCATCTTCAAGATGATGAAGTATTTTCCTTACTCTGCCTAAAAAGCAAATGTTATTATATCATTGTACTTGTAAATATATTTATTGATGCTTACTGCTTGCTCATTTATTAAATACCATTAGCTAACCATAACTCAATGTGTCCGATTCTCTTCTAGGTGCTGAACATATGTTACTGAGTAAGAAAGAAATAGTGTAGTACAGTGGGAATGAGGGCAGTGATTATTTCAGTTACCTCTTCATGTAACCTACCTGTGCCTTCTGGGCCTTCTCAGGCACAATCAGGAATATACAGCTTTAGACAATCTGAAATGACCCAGTGAAAACACAGGCCTCTTTTTCCATGCCCCCTGACACATCTCAAAGGCTTACTATGCCACCCAGCTTAGACTGGAACTTGCTGTCCTGCCATCTCAGCCTCTTGGGAGCTGGGCGTCCCAAACTCGGCTTTTATCTTCCCTTTTTTAGGGGCTACTTCTTCGACTTCAATACTGTTTTGCGTATAAGAAACAAATCTGCAACATTTCTGAAATAGCTTTAATGTTTTCCTATATTTTGAGTTCTTCTGAATAAAGCCGGTATATTTAAAAACCTAAAGGGCAAAAACATAATTGTGGACCTGATGAAAAGGCTGTAACAAAATCCACAATTGTAATATTTTGCCGAATATGTAATAGAGGATAAGAAGGTATATAAATGTGAAATTTTTTCTGTAATCCTTAAATCTTTCCTCCTGGTACTTGGGAAAAGGCACAAGTGACCTCCCATTGTGGTCCTCGAGCTAACCTAGGCTTTTCTTCAGACATGAAATATTTGCCCTGTGCCATCTTAAGGAACGGTGTGCAGATGTGCATGTGTGTTTCTTTTGCGTTAGGCATGTACTGATCTGACCTGTTTGAGCCTTACTGGCCTTACCATGAGAAGATCATCGCTTCAGGACAGCAGAACTTCAGGCTATTCATTGGCTTCATTCATCAAAACCTTCAGCTGAGCAGGGATTTACGTGGGAGACGCAGATGCAAAGTCTTTTCTTTCCAGGCACCTGAATTGCATGCTGTGTTGGTTTTTGTCCTCATCTCTGTGACCAAGGACCTGACAAGACACAACTTAAAAGGAGAGAGCTCAATACACATCAGGGCTTGTAATTTAAGAAGGGAAAGAGTCCATCCCAGCGGGGAACGGGGAACACATGGCGGCAGGAGCCTAATGTCACATCATATCCACTGTCAGGATGTCAAAGACTGATCAAGATGCAGTGTCTGACTATCCAGTCTCCAAGGCTGGCCCCATGATTCACTTCCTCCAGCCAGGATCCACTTTCCTGAGGACTCAATGACCTTCCCAAAACAGTACCAGTATTTGGGAGCCAAGTGTTCAAACCATGAAGGGGACAGTTTGTATTCAGATCACAGCTCCTGGTACCGACCCACTTGCACATTATACTATTGAAGCATCACTTAAATAAAGTGGGTTTTATGTGCTTCGGAGTCATACATCTTGACAATTGCTTAAACCCTGTGTCACCCACAGAAAGCAGCATGGGGTTCCCTGTGAAAACATCCTTCACCGGCCTTTCTAGCCAGTCTTTACTGAAACAACCACTTTAGGTATTTTGTTATGACAGTGTGCCTTTGCCTCCTTTTGGACTTTATGTGGATACAATCGTCCATTATTTCTTTTACTTATTTTCTAATTAATAAATGCTTTTCATTTTTTACTTGATCTAATGAAAATAACTTTTAAGGCAATCCTCAAACACTTTGTTTTGGATTGAATATTTGCCTTGTTTCCTGGCAATATATGGGAGCTTGAAATATGCATGTAAGAGCATAGGTTTCATTGGTAAATCACATTAGGTTTCATACAGCCATTCCAAGTCAGGAAGTGTTTTAACCTTTTCTATTTATGTTGAATTGACCGTAGCGTCCAGCTGAGCAGCTTAACTCATAAAGACCTAAACTTCAGAGCCCAAAGGGCTTTCAGCAATCTCCTAACTGCTCCGCTGTCATTGGGCATCTGCTCTCAAGCAGTGGCTGTGCTAGATGGACCTTGATGATAGAGCCAGGAGTCAGGTGGACAAGCTGTCTGAAGAATTCAGAGCAAGACAGATAGAAAGAAGATAGACAATAATGACAATGGCATGTGACGAGCTGTCTGATGCGGGAGGTCATGAGATACTTGTTAATCCGACACTGTCAGGACGTCATGGGAGATAGCCTCGAACAATGGATACTTAGGTGAGGATGGGAAGAATAAACAGGAGGAAGCCGGTGAAAAAGGCAGAGCAGAAGAAAGGAGAGAAGAGAAGGGGAGGATTGATCCAGAGACACCGGAATGGGCAATAGTAGGGAGGGGACACTGTTAATACTAAGACAGACGCTTAGTAATGACCGAAAGTGGTCAACACGGGGGGGGGGGGGGGGGGGATGGGGGGGATAGCAAAAGTAGCAAGAACCTCACAGCCAGGTAGAAGTCTCTAATTCGTTCTGATATCACAAGAGGCCCCTGAAGGGTTTCAAGTGTGCTGCTTGAAACTTTAATTGAAACACAATTAAACTTGCAGAAATTTCTTCCATGTTGTGGATGGTGGGCTAGGAAGAAGAGACTGGAGCCCTGGAGATGTCTTGGAAGTCATTGTTTGAAACGAGGTGATGGAGCTAGTGAGAAGGAGATTGGATTAAGAGATATTTCAAAAATAATTACATCAAATTTTGGTAAGCAGTAATGGACATTGAGGAGAAAGATATCTAAAATGTTCTTCACAGATTACTAGTTTAAGCAACCAGCCATTTGGTAGTACTGTTTCCAGAAAGGAGGAATGCCCACGAGAAACACGTCAGTGTGTGTGTGTGTGTGTGTGTGTGTGTGTGTGTGTGTGTGTGTGTACAGAGGAGAGAGTCATAAATGAAAACGGAGGGCCAATTTTTATCACATTTTTCTGTTGCTTGCAAGACATTTGGCTATCCAATGACAATATCCTGCAGCACACGGCTGAAGCTGAGGACAGAAAGAGTCTGACTGGTTATACCAATTTGATCATGAACCACAAATAAATAGCTTTTGAAATTGCCTGTGAATTGCCAGGTAACTTAGCCAGGCGGTGGTAGCACACGCCTTTAATCCCAGTATGTGGAAGGCACAGGCAGGTGGATCTCTGTGAGTTTGAGGCCAGCCTGGGCTACAGAGTAAGCTCCAGGGAAGGCACCAAAGCTACCCAGAGGAACCCTGTCTCAAACAAACAAACAAACAAACAAACAAACACCAGATAACTTTTAGAGATAATTAACATATGTGTATCATAGGTAGCAAATTTCGTGGTGGCGCTGTTCTGGTCAAGCAAGCTCCGGAAAGCATGGAATAACATTTTTCTCTTGAAAATATATAAGGTATAGGAGGGAATGAAGTCTACCCATGTCAAAATGAGCTTCAATTTACATAATACAGTGTTTCACAAACAGCCCACTGCCATATCTATTAAAATATGATTTATATCCTGGCAAGATGTCTCAGAGAGCAAAGGTGCCTGCTGCCAAGTCTGGCAAACTGAGTTTGATCCCAGGAACCATGTAGTAAAAGGGGATAACTGACTCTCATGGGTTGTTTGACTTCCAAACACAGTGGCACATACCCCTCCAATAATGCGATAACTTTCAAAATTAAAAGAGCTCAATTCATGTAAAATACAGCATGTGTATGTTAGGTACATGCAGAGGAGAGGGGAGCTAAGGCCCATTAGGCTTCTGCAATGCACTTTCAGTTAACTTGGCCCTGGACAATGGGTATTCTGTCCCACTTCCCAATGGTCTTATAAGCGGCAATGAGTCTGTGATAGACTTGTGATACAACTATGGTCTTGATCTGCTGGATGTTTAACATCAGATTTAGAGATCACCCTAGGTTCAATGCTCTTCAAATTTTATACGTGTCTTCTTTCCTAAACATGATTTAAAAATCTAAGGGTGCTGTTGTTGGATTCTGAAATAATTGACATTTTTTTTTTTTATTGTAGTGCTATGTGATAGACGATGGTAAGTCACTTACTAAAGCTTTAGAACCATTCCCCTTCTTTCCTTCCTTTAGAGATTCGGGAAGTCTGTGCCTCTAAGTCTTTTAAGTGACACAGGAGCCAAACTGTGAAGGTATGCAGTATTTGCTTAATTAAACAGGGTGGCTTTAGAAGTTAGCAAGAGAAGAAGCTGGATTCTGTAGTTAAGCAAACTAACTAGAATACTCTTGGTGGTCTCACTGTCTCACCTACATCTACAGTGTTGACCTTTAACGGCATCAGAGTCTCTCAGATGAGCACTGAGCACATGTTTCACGTTGTTTTCTCCTCTCTATGGATTCAAGTCTCATAGTTAACATAAAGCTTGTTGTCTTAAACTCACTGATTGAATCATTCCAAACCTATGTCTCTTCATTCCCTGGCTTGCCTCTGGGCATTTATTTATTAATTCTTTTAGGAAGTATTTTTTTTTTCAGAGATTCAGTTATTGTTTTCCCGTTCTGGGGCAGAATGGAGAAATACAAGAAGTTGTAGTTATCTTAGAAGTCAACAACACTACCATCAACTTTTAAGCTGTTTCAGGAAGGAAAAAAAGCACAAATGTGAAGAGCATTGAACCCCAGATCTTCTCTAACCTGGTGTTAAGCATTCAGCAAACCAAGATTTGTTCAGATGTCTCCTCCATCACTCAGTTCTATCTGGTATCATGTTTCTCTCTCTCCAATTTAGTTACCAATTCAATTAGTTAGATGTTTTTGCATGTCGCTGCTCCACCCCACTCCTGTGACTGAATGCCCCAGAGCAGATCACCATGTCTAACCTGGGTTGTTGCAACACCCCTTATCTGGCTCTTCTGCCTCGTCTTTCATCCTTCTCTGGTCTCCACCCTCCTGCTAGCATTATCTTTTTAAAGCCAAAATCTGACCAAGTACTTCTGCTTTCTATCCGTAATCACCATTGTTTATGGCGATACACGATCTGAGTAGATTTGAAACCCTAATCTGATTTCATGTATCCCCTTAATCCCATTTTCCACTTCTTTCTGAACCTCCTCTCTGAACTTCGTCAAGAGACACTCACTGTTAACGTGTTGTTCTCTGTCCCCACGCTCCATGCCTGTCTCCATGTCCTGGCTTACAACACTTGCCGTATGAGCTTCTAAAGCAAGTGTCTGCGCACACCCTTCCAGGGCCTTGTAGGCCAAGTGGGTCCTATTCTGTCAGCCTCTCCACTCAGCCATCTGACTGAAAGCATTCATAGACCAAAAAAGTAAAATTCGTAGACAAAAATGTGAGTGAAAAAATCCTTGTTTCCATAGAAGTATACAAATATGAACATTTGAATGTAACATAATTTTTATGTTATGAAATAGTTCTCTTCTGTTTCTTTTCATACAACCATTCAAAACCTTAAAACTATTCTTGGTTTGTGGATCATGCAAATGTGACCTTATCCTATGTTCTATATTTTGATCATCCCTTCCCCAAATGACAGGGTTATTTCACATTTGTTTCATATTCATAGTTCCTGTACTACTGGCAATGGTCAACATATGTGGGACTAAATGAATGTTCATGAAATTCAATGCATGGAAGCAAATATAGATCATTTTATGGTGTCTTCCATCACAAACTGTGGTGATGTGATAAATAAAAACTATTTAGAAGATTGAAAACCATTTTTTAAATTTCACTCCCTGTGCAAAATCTTTCTGAAGTGTGTTATTCCATTTTCTGCCCTAGTAAGTAAGGCTTAGGAATATATTTAATGATTATATTATAGTGCCCCAGGTCATGATTAATGATAAGAATTCTGGTGTTGCCAGGTAGCATGGACAGAGAAGCTAGAGCAAATTGAACCCCAGATACCTACAGATGGGGCGACTACAGAAATTGCCTTTCTGATGCAGAGAGTAAGTCTGTGATATGTTAATTTTCTAGTGTACTCTCTCTTTCTGTCTCTCTCTCTGCACAGGAACTGAATGAATGGAGACCAAAACAAAGCTAATGATCTTATTGGCTGGACTCCAGATCCACTGCTCCTAATACAGGGTCTGAGCAAAGGTGTTACAGAGTTCTTTAATTTCTTCCTATCCCCTCACTCAAGGGAGTCAAAACTGTCTGTAAAAAGCAAATTTCACAACATTAACCTAAGAGAGAAAGTGCAGATGTATGTGTTGGAAATGTCTGGTTTAATGACCTAATTGAAGGTTTCTTTTAAATTCGTATCGGAGTAAACATTCCAAAGAGCATCATACTAGATCTTTCTAGAAGACTGTCCATGTGGCAAGAGCACAGAGCTTTTAGGTCCTTGGGTTTTTTATTTTTATTTTTTTTAATACAAAGCTCACTCTCTTCTAGTCATAGGAAAAATGTTCTTCTTTTTCTTTTTTTTCCCAGCATGATGCCATAGGAAGTGCATTCATCTAATCAGATAAGCTCAGTCTCTGCTCTATAAGATCGTTTAAAAGTAATGTTTTATATTTCTTCTTTGAAATTTTCATATGTGTATATGGTGTATTTTGATCATACTCACTGTCCACTATCTCCTTCCAACTCCCTTCCCAGGACACCCCAACCTGTCCCTCTCCCAACTTCATATCCTCTCTTATAATAAAAATAATAATTATTATTAATGATAAACTTGAGTCCAACTCTTAGTGGTGACATTTGCACATGGGTGTGGAGCCATCCACAGGGGTGTGAACAGCCTCCCAGCAGCCACACCCCTAAAAGAGAATGACTCTCTCTCCCTCAGCAACCAATAACTGACAGTAACTCCTACTTTAGAGGAAGGCCTTGGGGGCGGGGGCGCGTGCTGGGACTTTAACTAGCTTGGTCTTGTGTAGGTCTTGGACAGGCAAGCACAGCTCTCCTTCCCACTCTCTGCTACTTACATTCTTTGCAATAGACATTGTTAAATAACGTTCATAGTAACCACACAAGACTGCAGTAGATTTAACACCACACACATTGGATAGGTCTGCATAAATGGGGTGCTCAGGGGGATGGGCTCACTCTACTTACTATGGCCATCTAATTATCTATATAGTCATCTATATATGGCTTCATCTTTTACATTTTTCATCATTTTATTAAGGAAAGACCTCAGAATATGATCTTGCTGCACCATTGCATTGTGGTAGGAGAGGAATTGCTTCTATTTTTATAAATACAACTGTAGGAAGAGAAGAAAATTAAGCAAAGGGTCCTGTATGTCCCTGTATTTGAAGCATCGGTCGTTGAGTTCCCATCCTGAGAGAACGGCTATTAACAGGAGAGTGAGTTTGGTCAATAAATTCTTGAACAAAATACATTCTGTGAAAGGAAGTTCTAGATAAGTGCAGGCCTGTCCTGTGGAAGTTTCTCTCTGTTCAAAGCACAGAATGTGAAAACACTTCCCAATGGTCACCTGCAGAACGAGATTTGAGAGGCATTCTGAAGGGTTCTTTGATAAGACCCATCTTATCCTAAGTGCTACTGCATTTGAAATTTCCTAAGCATTCGGCCTTTGGGGTTAAGCACGCTCTTATTTTACTCTGTTTTCTATATTCACTCACAGGCATCTATCAGGCACCAGTGATGCACAGATGAAACTCCGAAATCAAGCTTCCTGAGCTATTAAGATGCCGCTGGTCTCCTAAAGATGGAAAACCGACAATGACAATCATAGCTGACACTTGTCATACCTTAGACACCATGCAGAATAGTTTATAGGTATTTCTCACCTACATAGCATAATAAACATAAATGAGAAACATTTAAAACCTGCTTTACATCTAGAAGTCCCATCCCAAAGAAGTAGACAGTATTTAAGGAAACAGGAACAGTTTTGGCTGTGGAGTAAAGATGAAGAGGAAAAGATTTTGTAAAAATCAGCTAAGAGGCATGGGGCCTGTCATTAAAAATGGTTTGTATCCCCAGTGGGACTCCATTGGATAAAACTGATTTTTTTTTTCATCTGTGAATGGTTATCAGTTGGAAATAGCTTCCAGGTTAGGGACTGGGGCTTGTGTCCATTTCTCCTCTCAGCCTGGCTCCACATCTGGTGCAGACCTGTGCAGGTCCTGTGCATTCTGCCAAGGTCTCAGTGAGTTCACACATGCATTGCTCTTGCAGTGTTTAGAGAGCTTTGTTTCCTTAGTGTCCTCCATCCCTTCTGGCTCTTACAACCTTTCTGCCTCCTCTTCCTCAGGGTTCCAGTCAATGTCTGATTGCATTTAAGGCCCACTACATGCCAGGAAGCCCATCCCGACACTGCTCAGCTGGCCAAGAATCTGAGACTAGATAGGCCAGCGACCTAGAGGAAAACCAAATCCTACTGTTTGCTAAAGGAACGTAGCAATAAAATGACTCCTAATGATGCGCTGCTGTACTCATAGATCAGTGGCTTGCTCAGCCATCACCGGAGACGCTTCCTTCTGCAGCAGATGGGAACAAACACAGAGACCCACAGCCAATGTGCAGAGAGAGAGTGAGACACCTTGAACTACTCAGTTATTTGTGCCAGGTTTGCTAGTGTGGTTTTATTTTATTTTATTTTATTTTATTTTATTTTATTTTATTTTATTTTATTTTATTTTATTTTTTTACCTTATAGGTCTTCATGTATATATTACAGCTTCCGGTTTTGAGTTTTTATGGGATACCTGTGTGTATGAATGTGTGTTTCCGTATCCATGTTTTTCTTGTGCCTTTTTCTTTACTCTTTTTCTTCTGTTTGTTTTGTCCTGTCCCAATTTGTCTGGTTTTGTTTTATCTTATTTTATTTTATTATTATGCCCTAGATGCTCATTTGTTTTCTATTGAGAGACATAAAGGGTGTGGATTCAGATGAGAGGGGGACTTGGAGACAATTTGGGAGAAGTTGGAGGAGGAGAAACCATAATCAGAACAGATTGTACAAAAATAATCTATTTTCAGTGAAACAAAAATGGAAGAAAAAGTGAGCTAAGAGTTACCTTAGTGGTTGCTACTTGCTTTTTTTTTTAATTTTAAATTGCATTTAATTTTGTGTGTGTGTGTGTGTGTGTGTGTGTGTGTGTGTGTGTGTGTGTGTGGTCATGCAAGCTGTGGTGGAAGTCAGAGGACAACTTGCCTGAATCGGTCTCTCCTACTATGTGAGTCCCAGAGAGCAAACTCAGATTATGAGACTTGGCAGCAAGCGCCGTAGCCCACTGAGCCATTTCCCCAGCACAGTGGCTGCTGTTGTTAATATTGTTTGAGATGCCCACCCCCCTTCTCACCAATTTTATGCTGTTGCGACATTCCAGGGCATGGTCCTTCTCTATTTCCTCTTTGGTACGAACACTTAGTCTCCGTTTTGGCAACTGTATACATCCTGGCAGTTCCTAAATTTGCTTTGCTTACAAGGACCTTTCTCCTAAATCTTAAACTTGTGTATCCAATTCCATGCTGGAAACTGCTCTTGAGTAACTTACAAATCCAACTTCAATGTGTTCAAATGTGAATTCCTCTCTTTCCCTATTCTGCATCTGTCACAATAGATAAATTCATAATTCCAGTTTCCCATAATAAAATCCTTGAAGTCATTATTGACTCCTCTTATTATCTTGTTCCTCACATTTTAATTTGTCAAGAAACATTGGAACCCAGCACTACCAGTTACTAAGTACATTGACATATTGAGATATATTGAAGACTTACGTAGTTTCTACAATATTCTTGCTAAAGATGCTATACAATATCATGAGGAAATATCAGATAAATCCAAACTATAGAACGTTTTACAAAACACCTGACTATTACTCATCACCTGACCAGCCATATGACAAGGAAATATTGAACAGCCGTGTATACAGATTAGAGGAAACTAGCAGGCACAACTCCTAAAATCTGTGTGAGATCTTGGAAGATAAACAGGCACTGCAGAAGGACACTGGGGGAAACAGGGGACAAAGGGAATAAACTCTGTAATGTATATATGAATTAAAACTGGAGGAAGACCAAATATGATCTATAGTTTATGTCTATGAACATTATATAATAAGTATGTGTTAATATTGGGGGAAACTGTGAAAGACTTATGGGAAATTTTTCTATACTTTGTTTGCAACATTTCCATGAAGCAAAACTATTTCAACAACAAAAACATCGTAGTGGGTTCTCCTTCACAATTTATGTAGAATCAGGCTGCCTATATCTCTTTGAAAACCACTTTGGATTATGCTTATAGTATCCATGAAGCCATTTTAACCTTGAATATCATCCCTCAGCGAGGTTTACCTGTGTCTTTGTTTAAATTTAATCCATCACTGTCCATTGTCACTGTTCAACAAGCTGAGATTGAAAGTAACTGCATGATATCCAAGGGGAGGTTTTCACTAGAGAGCTGGATACGTACATTTGGGCTCTATCAAGAGAAGTGAGTTTGAGAATGGTCAGAATGTGTGTGGATTTTGTAACAAAGATTGAATGTGTGTCCCAAGGAGAAGCAGCGACAGAGACATGAGGAATAAGGACTAGGCCGCAGGACACTGCAACCTGAGTTGCGATGGGAATTCCCAATGGTCTTATTTTTGTTATAATCACATTTTTCTTTTATTATTTTTTCAGTTTCCAAGAAGCTGTCTACATTGTTTATTTATTATCATCACCACCACCACCACTATCATCCTCTCCATCCTCACCATCTTTATGGGTGACCTCCTACAACTCACATGTGAACTTCAGGATGTAAGAGATCGCCCCCCCCGCCCCCCCCCCCCCCCCCGGCAATTTATTCCCCAAATTGAGAATACTTCTTAGCACAGAGTAGACACTCTATGAAGACTTACTGATGTGCTGAATAAGAGGTAGGATAGACAGGTCACAGAAAGTCCTTTGTAGGAAGAGTAAAGCATACAGCGTGACTCCACAGCTGTGGTCGCAGTGACAATGGCCACACCACACTCGACACAGCAAAGCTAGGCGTAAGGGAAGAGAGGTGGGCCTTCCTGTGACGATGTCCAACAGTGTGCTCACTGCACATCTCTGCAGCTCAGAGGGCGTGTCAGGGATGGACGGAGAAAGCTGAAAGCCTCTCTGGTCATTGTGGGCGTGAGGAGAGTAACAAACGGAAGGCTGCTTACAGTGTGTATATTCATATCATGACAGGAGGAAGTGTGGGGGGCGAACCCTGAGAAGGCAGCGGGTGGGTGATTGAGGTGGGAGTGTTCATTAGGTAGTGATGGAGAACAGTTTAGAAATGAAGGTCACCGCGTGCTAGACAGGTGCTTTGGCACCTTCCAAATTTGACAGACCACTAGCAGGCTTATGGGGAAAGCAGGGGAGAATCAGAGAATGCAGAAGCAGAGGATGGTGGAGCAGAACCTCAAACGCCGATTCCATAAAAATCAAACCAGCCTCAACACAGGTGACATTGTCCTAGTATACCGGAGCCAGAGTTGGGCTAGGGGACAAGTGTGCCAATAGTGAGGCATAGGGATACTGGCTTAACTCTTAATTTTGTAAACTCCAACAGTTGAGGGGACACAGTGGCATTTCTGTTGGTCTTTCTGACTATCACCTTGTCCTTCCCTTGGCACACAACGTTGTCATTATAGCTTGCACTTGGCACAGATCTGACTCATCAGGGAAGGCAGAACTCTGTGTTTGCATGCTTTAAGGCAGAGATGAAGTCTACTTTGGCAAGCCCCACAAGGAAAGAAAGAAGAGAAAATAAGAGCGATAAATCCTCTGGAGGCCAGGATGCAGGATTAAAGACACTCGATCTACTTTAGAAAGGACTGCTAGCATGTGTTTACCTAATGGCAGTTTCCTCTCTTTGCAGACTCCAGTCCAGTCCTTTTCCATTAGTTTGAATGTAGAAAACTTCTTACATGAGAGAATGCTATAGGGAAATGGCAAGACTCCGTCATTCCTCAAGTGACCTCCTAGAGGTCCTTGTGTTTAACTACATCACCTTGGAGAATTTCTCTTTCTCATGTTTGTATGAGTATATCTTCAGAAATAATAAACACTTGCAACTCAACCCCTGCTGCTCTGTGATAAACAGAGTGAAGGATGAAATGATTCCCATCTTGTAACTGGCCTGATCCCCTTGACAGCACTAATATGATCACATGTTCCTGAAGTCTTGGTGAGAATCAGATTCTAAGGGAACACACCCTTACAGAGAACTGAGAAATTTCTTTTAATAAATTCTGAGCTTTTAGATTTGTGTTCTCTGAGACTGAACTTTAGTGAACTTTTCTTCCTTTTTAGATAGCCTAAGAGCGGCTCTACACCTCATCATGAGTCACCTAGCTAGTTATTGCCTGTTGATTTTGTAATAAAATACCGCTGATCAAATCTATGATGTCGCATTATACTTTGTGAAAAAGAACAATATATGTTTGCCCAATTATATCTAAAGTTAAAAGTGCAAAATTTTGTTATCATTTGCTTTTAAATGGAATGCAAAGACAATTCTAGCACAGACCTGAGCAGATAATATTGAGCTTTACTTCTCAGGGCTGGAAGTGTGTCTTGCATGGATTCATCAATGCCCTAGCTTGAATAAGGGGACCAGTAAGATGGCTCTGTGGGTAAAGGTACTCTACACAAGCCTGATGACTTAAGTTCAGTTCCTGGAACCCATGTAAAGGTGAAAGGGGAGAACTGGCTCCACAAAGTTATCATTTAACCTCCTCATACACACTGTGGCATGTGAGACTCCTCTCCACACCGTGCATAGGCACACACACACTCTGTGGAAGTATACACTTCCTTAAAGACAAGAAGAGGAATCAGTGTTTTGGAGCTCCGTGCAAACCCTTCATGCTGTAGCTTGAACACAGTCAACGACAGTCTTCAAATAATGGCTTGCCAGTTAACTGTTTGCAATTAGAATGTATTTGCTTAGAGAGGGAGAAGGAGACCAGGGCTTCCTCTTTTAGTGTGTTTCCAGTGTGATGGAACATGTACTGAAGGGCTGAGTAGCCCATGAGTAAATATTTGTGGGATGAGTACATAAGCAATTAGCCAATGGCAAAGTGTTCTACAGGATTCCAGGGACAAGGGGAGCCTTTCAAACACATTCACCTATTGTTTACTGGAGTTGAGGTCATACTGATAGAGGAAATAGTGACGGACCCGCCACTGGAGGCTTCTCAGCCTGATCACCAGTATTAGGAAAATGCCCCTGCCTCTTCTTGCACACTACTGAGAAGGAATCACAGTCTAGTTGGGAAGGGGACTGTTAAGGGCTGCAACTGGGTTGTCTTTCTGGGCTACTCAATCTTTTTCCTGGACCGTGAACCTCACCTAGCAAATTATCAACTTCCTATCAGAAGAGAGTCTCCAATTTGCCATCTCTTTCCCTAAAACATTTGAATTAAGATTTGAACTTCAGAGCACCTGAAGTTTTGAAGGAAAGGTAGCAAAAAGGGACAACATTTTGTGTCCATTTTTTATAGCTTACACAATCAACATGGCATCGATTTTCAGGATTTTTAACCAGCCTGAAGACTTCTCGTCACAGTGGAGAAACCTGGGATTCTAGTTAACCTCCTTACTTTCATAAGCCCCAAAGACAAAAGTTAATCTCACTTTGTAGTCCTGGTTCTAGTCATCCACACCAGGCTCTGAGAAGTTTGCCTTGCTGGGATTCAGCCACATCTAAGTAATTCACAGACGTGGTTGATGGGCTTTTCCTGTTGTTCTCTTGACTAGTCTGTAGACTCCCGTTTCTAGGGTGCATTCAGTTACCTAAGGTCAAAGGGATTTATTTGCATGAGAAATTTTTGCAGCTGGAAATATAAATCTCATTCTTCATAATCACATGTGGAGTAAAGGAAGTTTTTATTAAGTCCTCAGGGCAGATTGGATTCACAGACCTTACATGCTAATAACACTAAGCACCCCAGCCTGTTGTAGGGGGGCTACAATCTGAGTTGAGGTCAGGTGGAAGTCTGGGTTCTGTGAAGTCCTCGTGATGGCTGTTACCAGGAGCTAGGGCTGAATAAGCAGAAAACAGAAATCTGGTCCTTTTTTTTCTCTCTCACATGAATAGTCAAGTCTTGAGGTGGGGGTGGGGGGTAGGGTGAGGAGCGAAGCCTGAGAAGTCTACACACAGTTTGAGTCGTTACACTGGAAATCTGAGAAGATGAAAGGTGAATGATTAAGGCAGTTTCGGTCTAAGCTGTTGTGAGTGTTCAGCACTCTTTTTTGGCGCAGCTCGATTAGCCAGAATCGTTACACCCTTCCCGGGCAAAGCTTGAGGCTAAAAGATTAAGGACAGTACAGGTCAAAGGTGAGCTGTGGCAACTTATTTATTTGGGAAAGTATACAAAAGCCCTTGTTAACCTTGGCTTTAGAAGGCTGAGCTGTCAGTCCCTCACGTTCATGATCACATTTTCATGTAGAAATGTTTTTGAGCAGTCTGGTATCGAAATAGGACCTGTCTCTGTCAGGTAGAAACATGTTGCGCTGTGCAGTACCCATAATGCTATGTGCACTGGCAGCTTCCTCCTGTAGATGCCTATCATGTGAGCTATTCTTTTGTTCCTATAACTTGAGTTGCTATTTTAGGAAAGGAGGTAATTTCTTTTTAAAAAGACGGGGTACGACAAACGTACTTGATTAATTTTTAAATCCTTTTCGATTTCTGAAAGAAAAAAATTAATCTTTGGGCTCCTTAATCTTTGAGGGACATGCTTCTCCTCCTCCCTCCAAATGCTGAGTGTCTTTTCATCTTGGGGGTACATAGCAACGAACCATTATTGTTTGCTGACTGGTTCCCCTGTGAGCAGGCAAGCTGCCTTAATGACAGCTTATGCAACAACAATCCGTGATCTAGTACTTACCTGGATGTAGCAACAACTGTGCTGGGAGCCAAGAAGAGGGGGAAGGGGGGCAGCTAGTCCCTTGTGCGTGAGAAGCTTGTAGATACCCCGAGGTGACTTCATATAACTCTAAAATAGCAGGTAGCTTCTTGCATAGCTAATCAAGGTATCAGTGCCTGGAGCAAGTGGAGGTGGCTGACAGTGTACTTTGGTTTCAGATGCATTCAGCTCTTTTTGAGTGATATGGGCTTAGTTCACGTTCTAGTTTCTATACTCTAAGAGTTCATGTATTCGGATTTGGCAAATACTCTCCCTAGTAACTCGACAGCTCTGAGCTTTGACGAAATGCTTGACCTTAGTGTCTCACTGGGGTTTGTTCATTCTACGCGGTGAGAAGGTTGGCCAAGCTGAATAAAGGAACATTTGGGTTTGAGGTTTTGTTTTGTTTTCTCTGTGTGTGTGTGTGTGTGTGTGTGTGTGTTTTGTACGTCTTTTTGCTTGTTCTTTTTCTCTATCCCCACCTCCTGGTTCCCACTCATTGCTGATCAGAGGACATGGGTGTCTCACCTGAAAAACCAGAAATTTACACTCCAGGAAGGTAGAAAGAATTTAGAGAGAAAGAAGTCACTCTGCCTTGTAAAACGGACGGGTCATTTCTGGGGAAAGTAGTCCCTGGGTCAGAGTGAAGGTCATGGGCTGACAGCCCTAGGTAGTTTCAGTTCCAGTGTCTGCAGCTGGCTTTATTTATTTTTTGTCTCCTCTCTTTCTCTCTCTCTCTCTCTCTCTCTCTCTCTCTCTCTCTCTCTTCATGTATTCTAGCTAGCCTTGAGCTCTGTAGGTCATGAGAGGACAACCTTGAATTTCTGATCCTCCTGCCTCCACTTCCTAAGTGCTGAGAGTACGGACATCTGGTTTATGCAGTGCTGGGAATGGAATCCAGGCAGGCGCTCTGCCCACTGAGCTATATTCCCCATCCCAGGACTGTCTTTCTGATTCTACGTGACCCTCTGGTTATTGCACGAAGAAATGGTTTTTGTTAGGAACCTCTGCCACTGCATGAAGTATACTTGTCTTGTTAAATGCAAAGCTCAGAGTCACATTTACTGCCCTAGTGTTCAGGAATCAAGTGGAAAAAACTCCATGTGCAAAGAGCCCATAATTTTACTCAACTAGATATTTAGCAGCTTACGTGAAATAACAAGGACTGTATTCACCCCGGCGCCATCCAGGAAGATCCGGTGGGTATTTCACATTCCAGTCTACGAAAGGAAAAACATCATTTTTGATACTTTCCCAAGATATATGGATATTTTGGTATGCAAAGCGATAACACCTTTAAAGCTGAACCGAATTCTGCTTGGCCAAAAGGATTTATTGCTGTCAGTATAATACAGGCTAGTCAATCAAGTTGAATTTTTCTTCTGAATCAGTTGGTGAGAGCTCGCTCAGGCAGCTACTTGCTTTCTTGCTTTGTTCATTCACAGACTGTTTGGTTTTCCTGTGCTTAGCTGACAGGCATGGCATCCACAGATGTGAACTCTCTAATTGGTCTCTCTATGTTCCTCTAATGCTTGGACAGCAGCTTCCCCCACCCCCGACCCCTCACCCCCGCCCTGACCCCCTGGGACAGTTTGATGCTCTCATAGTTTTCTTTTCCACACACTCAAAATTCACTGTGACGAAGCAGAATTCTCATCCTTTCCCTCCTCCAGTCTCAGACTCCTCTCACTTCTAGTCTACCCTGGAGTGACCTCCCCAGCCCATGTCGTCTCTTTTGGATCCGTCTTTATCACTCTCTGAGTGTACAGGTTGAGTTACTGTCACACAAGCAGAAGTATAGCACAGGGGTCTCTTGGCAGGGGGCTCATGCTCTGCAGTTAGCACGGATGGGAGTCAAATCCTTCCGACTCAGCACGTAGGGTGTGAGTTCTCTCACTGCCCCGTGATGCACTGATAATGAGAGGACTTGCCTTGTACATCCGAACACAAAACATGCACAATGCTTGACTATTACTCAGGTACAAGGTTTGTGCTCTTCCTTCTCTTCCATCTTACCCTCCTGCAAGCAGTGGGGTTGTCTTCCTTCCACCAGGAATTCACCAAGCCCCTACACTCTTCGGCCATCCCGTCATCACTGGTCCTGTCAGTGGAGGCCTTTGTATCTGTTCAAAGTCCCTCCTGTCACATCCTTCACCCCACCTCTCTGTACCCTGCCCTCCACCCCAACAGATACCAGTGCTTTCCAATCTGTGCTCTTTACATCCCTGTGCCTTTGCTTTCTTTCTCTGCCACTTGCTAAATTCTACTCATCCACTGAGGGCCTGATCAAATGCCATCCCCTCCAGGAAATGATTCCATCTCAATATGTTCCCAAGTCTTTCCTGGCTGTCTACATAGATTGAATTTCCTTTGGCCACAAGTGTCCCTGTATTTTGCTTGTGCTTCAAGTTAGACTCACTCTGTTGTATTTTGGAATGGAGTCTGTTGTTGTATTTGCCTCCTTCCTGGGATTCTAAATAAGTTTAGGGCAAGAATTCTGGCTGAAAACAATTCAGTATCCACTTAGTCTTATGCAATCGATAAATGTTTTAGAATTGAATTGAAATTGAGTACTAAATGGGTTGCCTTTAAATATGGGTTGCTGAGCTGGGGCCACTGGTCTGGGTACATCTATTATAGACTATAGTCAGCATGGCTTTGGAAACATGATAGTTCTGGAAACTGAAAGAAAGGCATGTCCCAATCTCTTTGGCCTACAGCAACAGAAGTGGTCTTTATGGTCACATGTGGAGAGGATAGGGGTTTCCTTTTCTACTAGAAGGATGGAGAAAGAGGTGGGAGAGAGGGAGAGAGATGCTAAATAATCTCCAAAATGTGGTTCCTATGAGAAATAAGATTCATTTTGTGATTACAAGGAGTTTCCAGATTGTGCCAATATTGTATGAGAAGGCTGTTTTAGCACAGCATGAAACATGCATTAGCGGAAAAAATTGACTAGTTGTGTAGATGAGGAAGGTACACAGAATGTCTGTGGTGGGGATACCTCTCACCCACTAAAGCCACTTTCCCTCCCTTTTTCCCAGTAACAGAGTCATAGCTGGGATCTGATTGAGAGCCTCATTTGACTACAGTTTCTAGCTTCCCTTGCAGCTAGATCCTAGGGAAAACAATGTCCTCAATAGTGATGTATGTAACTTTCTGTTCACATACTAAAGGAAAAAGACCTGGTGTTAGAATTGCTTTTGCCTCTCTTCTACTGGCTGGGATGAAAGTCTTGACATTGATACTGGAGGCCAGTTGTGGAGTATGACAGATCTGTGTCTTGGCTCTCTGAACACCTGAGTAAAGGAAAGTCTACTGTTGAAATTGGAACAGTGTCAGCCCTTGCTTTGCATTTGTTTTTAGCAACTGCCATTTCTTTGATATAGTGTCTGTCCTTTTTTCGTCCATATAAAACTAGCAACAAACATCTATTGAACATTATGTTAAGCCCTGGGGATATAAAAACATGAATGAATGTGTCTCAGTCCCTGACCTTAAGGAGTTTATAGTCAGATGGGAGAGATAAGACACATAACCATAAAATGAACCATACAAGGCCGGCTGTCACTCAAACCACAGAGAATGCATATCAGGGCAGAAAAAGTCCTTTGCTCTTAATGTGAGCAAAGAGGTCTCAAGAGGCAGTGAACCCTGAGAAAGAAGGAAAAGTATAAGGCTATTGTTTTAGACAGGCAAGAGCAGTGGATTTTTTGTTTGTTTGTTTGTTTTTGTTTTGGGGAGTTTGTTGTTTGTTTGGGATACTGGGATAGGTAATAGTGAATCCATCCTAGTTCAGGATGAAGCAGCTCATTCACATCAGAAAGTGGTAGAGTTACCTCTGGGGAGGTTGTGGGGACTTGACCAAGGTGAGTCTTGAGGACCAGGCTGCCTAGGAAATGCATTTCTCTCTTCCAGACACTGGTGAGCTGTCTAAGGCAGCATCATTGGATATTGCTGTGAATCTTCCAGTAAAAATATAGCCACCCAAGCATGTGTTGTTCACAGATCTATTTTCCTGGAATCTTATACAAAGCCATGAGGAATCTGATTCAGTTCCCAAAGTGCAGTTTTTCTACGAAACAGCTGATCCGTGGATCAAAGGCCCGAGGCCATCCCACAGAACAAACTGCAGAGGGACAAATATATGGTTCCTTGTGTCATAGGCTCAGTCCTTTTCTTTTAACCTCACCTTTAAAACAAACTTCCTCTCATCCTCCTGGTCTCCCGTTTTCTATGCCCCTGAGTTCTCACTGTACCCATCTTTGTGTAATCACTTCTTTAAAGAAAAAAAAAAAAAAGAAGAAGAAGAATGCAAGAAAATGCCACATGTTTAAGCCTATTCTTCTTACCTCATGGACTGGCATTTTATTGATTTCCTTGTCCCAGAAGTCATGTTCAGACTCGGTTCCTCCAAAGTCAATCTTGTTTGTTTGTATTTATCAGCCACCTAGCAACACAGTCTTGAGGAAACTCTCCCAAACAATCGCTACCTACATGCATTTCTACCATGTTGTGGAGGTTTTTCCAGCAACACAAACCTCTCTCTCTCCATCCAGTGGCAATTATCACAAAAGTTGAGAAAGGACCATCGTCTTGTCTTTTGCCTCTGGGAAAAATCAGGCCTGTGGAAAAGTTCGTTCCTGCTAGGTGTTTTTCCTTGTTTTATCTCTCCAGTTAGACTTCTGTTGTCTTGAAAGGTGCAAACATTTAGATGAAGGGAGCTTGATTGCAGCTGGCAACCTTTGAGGACTGTCTTTCCACTTGGGCGGGCTGACATTAACTTCCGTGTGTTCCCTCAACATGTGAGGTTGGAAGGCTAAGATGCCGGAACAGTTTTCTGTGACCCTTTGTCCTGGACTGATCTTTCCTTAGTTATTGAATCAGATGGGGGAGCAAATTATATAAACAGAAGAAATCTTCCTGCTTGAAAAGCTTGAGCTGTACACAGTATTATCCCCGACAATGTCACGGAACTTGTTGGCTAAATCTGTTTAACAACTCGAGCCTGGAGATACCTTTTGGGATGTAGTTAAAGAATCTCGCCTGGCAGATGAAATCTCAGTACCTAAGTAATGAAATCGTGTCTGGCTTTAATCAACGGAACTGTGGCAATAGTCCGGCAGGCTAGCTTCGTTTTTGTCGTTTTCTGACAAGTTATGTTTACATAGATTGTGGTATAGTGTTCTTCAAATGATACTCATGTGCTTCCTACCTCGTGAGACACATTCTATCAGTTTGAGAAAAGCACCTATACTGGTTCACTGCAATATACGCTCATATATGGAGGTAGAGTTAGCAATATACTTACTTATAGTCTGCCCAACCTCTTATGATTCTGCTTGTGTTTTCCTTCTTCTTCCTGTCAATTGCCATTGCTTACTTAGCTTCTTTCATTTATTTTCCCATTTTACTTTCCATTGTTCCTACTTTGTGTTTGTTTGCCAAGTTTACAGTTGGAGAGAGAAAGGATAATGTGAGATGGGAACGAGTTTGCTTTCCCATAGTTAAAAAATGTTCTGCAATTGACTGTGGTGATGTAGAAATCCAGTAGATACTTCCTTATCTTTGGCTTTACTTTCTGTGATTTCGGTTACCTGCAACCAATCCAAGTTTGAAAACATTGAGAGAAAATTCCAGAAATACAATTCATAAATTGTAAATTGTGAGCTATTCTGAGATTTCTGATGAATCTCTAAGTCCTCCCTGCATTTTGGATTATCCCTCCACCTCTGTGTCCACGACATACATGCCACCCGCCCACCTGTGCCACCCGCCCACCTGTCCTTTGGTGCTCTTCCTGGTTATCAGACTGACTGTAGCCACATGATAGTGCTTATATTCTAGTCATCTTTATTTCATTTAATGACCCCCAAGTGCAAGACCAGCAATGCTAGAAATTTGAATTTGCCAAAAACATGCTCTGGAGTGCTTCCTTTAAGTGAAGAAATGAAAATTCTGTACTTAATGAAAAAGAGGAAAAGTGTATGTTAAGGTTGTTAAGGTCTAGATTAATCACTATTGAACTCTTAACTCGATTTGCTTTGTAAATTAAACTGTGTCATAGCTATGACTATACAGGACAATTTGTAGTATATAATACAATGTTTGATAGTATCTTCAGTTTGGGCCATCTACTGGATAACTTGGACTGTGTCCTTTCATAGAAAATAGGAAAATACCACCTACAACAAAAAATTAAATGTACACTATGTGTGAATTTTATTGTATATATTATACATATCATAGCTATATAAAGCTGAAATTTGCTTCAGAACTTAAAGTTTAAGCTAGCTCCCAGGAGACATTTTCTGTTTTTGTATGGGCAGCTCAGCTTCTCATTGCTGTATTCAGAAGTTAGTTCATAATGACATTAGGTTGCTTTTTTTTTAAAGATTTGTTTATTTTTATTTTATGTATATGAATGTTTTGCCTACTTGTATGTATATGTACCATGTGCATGTCTGGTTCTCAAGAAGTCCAGAAGAGGGCACCAGATCCCCTGAAAGAGTTTAGAACCACCAAGTTGCGTCCTGGGAATTGAACCCTGGTTGTCTTTAAGAGTTGCAAGCGCTATTAACCACTGAGCCATCTTGCCAGCCCCAAGATTGCTGTTTTTAATCACCTTCAAATTCTGTATGTATTATTCAGTCTTGACAGAGGCATGTCAATGTATAAGGTGGTATCAATTACTTGGCAGCATATTCTACCAGGCAAAAATATCATGGCTATATTAACATTTTATATCAAATTAATCTTATTTAGACTCAATTGACAGTTTCCCTCTCTATAAAATGAAACCTAATGAATATAATATTGAAAAGCTTGGGTGTTATTTTTCCTCACATTTGCTCACATGTACTACTTGTAATAAAAATTTTTGAAGCTGGCATGCACATTCATGTTTTCATGAGTATGCTTTGGCAATGATCCTTGCTTGGGGACAGTATCTGCTGCTATTTAAATACAATACCCTCTTCGATGCCCAGCTCAACTTCTAGCATTTCAGAGAACATTTAATATGTCCTCTATCTCACCTCTTCAGTTATTCAATAGTCATATCTTTGTAGGCAAACCTATTGCATAGAAATGTATTTTGGAACTTTTTTGACTGTACTAATAGAAACTCAACATGTCACATGGCTAATTTTTAACCAAGTGAGATAACTATCCTTTATTATAAGAATCAGATTCATTCCTGAGTTATGATGATGAAAGTTCAGATTCAGACTATATCCTAGTATTTAACATATCAAAGTTCCATTTCATGCTCTCTCTACTTCTATCGTTTTATTCTGGCAGAGGTAATCAATATTAGCAATTCAATGAGGAACCTCCTAGGTCTTTTGCTGCATACATATGAACAAATACGCAAGCACACAGAACTTTTTGCTTCATTTTTAATAAACAGAATAATCTTATATGAATAACTGAACCACCAGCCTCTTTGTTCTTACCGTTTTTGTTGGGGCTGTTGTTTTGCTGACCTACACCTTGAAACTGTCCTTTCAATTCCTTTGTTATAATTGATGGTATAGACAAGTCTTTCTCTTTTTCTTCTTTCTCATTCTTATTTTTGGTGTGGGGGCCCAAACCCAAGATCTCATGGATACTACCACTAAGTGGCTAGGTTGATAAGCAACCTACCACTAAGCTGTACTTAATCCTCCACTGCTTCCTTAACCATTCTCCTTTGAAGGACACTTAGATTTTGTGCTTTTTGCTCTAAAAGCCAATTCTGCTCTTCAGACCCTTCCTTCTGGATGCTTCTTTGCAAGCATTTAGAAACATCCATCTAATACGAAAACCTAAAAGGAGCATTGTTTGGGAAATAATAATAATGTTAATGTTTGGATAGATGCACTGAAAGTGTTGTCTTAGTTTTCTTTGTTTCCAGTAACAGAGCTGTCAGGTATCAGCAACTGTATTATTTGTTTCTTAGTAAAGTCACAATCAAAGTATGAAAATAGAGGAGAAAAAGACTGACATGAGAATTAAAAGAAAACATGGAATGGAAAAAATGTCAAGGCATAAATGATATTGGTGCTTTCTAATTTTTTCTTTACTATTTTATTAATGCTTTGAGATTTTTATACAATGTGTTTTGGTCATATTCATGCCCCTAATGTAGGGAGTGTGTGAAGTCCTAAGTGAATGTATATTGTTTGACATGGGTACGGCCATATCAAGGACCTAATGCCTCAGACCCATGGAAGTGGAAAAGCTTTCCCTGGGTGAGGCTCAGAGGGACGGCAAAGCCCTCCTCTGGCCTAAGTGCAGATGTTGCCAGTGTGCAGAAAATGTCCACCCTAGCTTTTTTTTCCCTCTGGATGTTTATGAATTGCAGACTGCTCTCTATAGAGGATGCTCCTGCTGAGATGCACTAACCCCACTTCCTTTTTCAGTTTGTATAATAACCTTACCTCCTTGTTTATCTGTCTGCAGTAAGGATGCCTCCTGTTCTGCTGTGTGTGGGAACCCTGCTTCTCTGCTCAATATGTCTTAGTAAGCATGCTGGACTCCTAGAGATGCTATGGTGTCTCTGTCAGAGAGCAGTCTACCCCATCCCAGCTCTTCCATCTATATGTGAGTCTCTCATGTCTTCATCTCCTTGAAACTCCAGTCAGGTCAATCTCTGAGGCTGTACAAAGCCGTGGAACTCTACTCTTCCCCATAAGTTCTACAATCCACCCACCCCTACCTTCCTGTCACCCAACTTCATGTCCCTGTTTTGTTTTGTCTTAATAACCCATGAACTCTATTTTTTTTTGTTTTCGAGACAGGGTTTTTCTGTGTAGTTTTGGTGCTTCTCCTGGATCTCACTCTGTAGACCAGGCTGGCCTCCAACTCACAGAGATCTGCCTGGCTCTGCCTCCCGAGTGCTGGGATTTAAGGAGTGCACCACCACCACCCAGCATTTCTTTTTTAGACTCTATTTCTGCTGCCCATATATTCCTGGGTATGGGGCCACCCCCTGGAATGTGGCTGACCTACCAGGAGCCACACCATTAAAGAAAGTCATTGACTGTCAATAGCCCCTCAGGGATGGGGAGGGAGCTCACGAACTTCTTCCCACTCCATGCTAGAATGTTGACTGTTAACTGACTTGGTCTTGTATGATGCTTTCTGTTCTTATAAGCTTTCATGTGGATATGTCAAAATGTACTCTGCTTTGATTCATTCATCAGGTTCATTAAGCACCGTGCTGAGCAAGGCTTTGCCAATAGTGATAAAGAAAATAAAAATGCCAAAACAATACAAAACAAGCAAACAAACAAACAAACAAACAAGGAGTGTCTCTGAGAAGGGATTGTTTCAGGTAAGCCCGAATAATGGGGAAAACTCAGACACGGAGATTCAAAGTGAGGTAGAACATTGTCATGGTACTTGCAATGGGCAGTCATTAGAACACATCAAGTAGAGGCATACTACAGCTAAACTTCTAGCTTCAAAAGAAGATCCACAAACCCACCAGAACATTGTCAATATGTTCCAGATGAGGGGGTGACATTTGATTTTATTATGTTAAGGGTAGCAGAGGGGGAAGAATTCTTGACTTGGGAGGTATAGCACAGTGCATGCATCTTCTGTGTTTTCTATTTCTGTTTCTACTGTGGCATACACAGTAGATGGCTTGCTGAATGGATGTTTGCAAAGGGCTATTGGGGATGAAATATTTAAGCAACAACAAAAAGCCAGTGAAATATTGATCTTTGATGCCAGGAAATAGAGACTTTCGCATTTAGCAATAGTCGAGTTCTGTTGGGTGTCATTGGGTTGTCTGAGCACGTGATATCAGTAGAGATAATACAGTGGAGGGTAATGCTTTTGTACGTCACGACACTCTTCCTCAGAAAGCAATGCTGAGAGAAAGACTTTCATCTGAGATTAGAGAGATTTTGTGAGGAGAGTCGGGGATGGTTTCACTTTGATATCTTACTGTCACCTATCACTGTATCTCCTCACCCGGGTGCTATTCATTGAGTTAAAATGCCCTTTCTATAAATCCCCTACCTCGCACACAGAGAGACATCATCAATGGACTAATATTCACTAGGGAACAGAAATGGAAGTTGTATGATATGGGGTCTATTTTCTGAGCAATCCATTTCACCACTTAATACACAAAGAGGCCGTCAGATTCAAAGACAGTCAGTTTCCCTGTTTGGATGTCTTGTTTCCTGAAAATTAACTTTGTCACAAGAGGCCCATGCTCCTTTTCTGGGAAGCAGCTGGCATAGAACGGAATGAGCCTGTCCATGGAATGTCAGTTTATATCCTGCTTCTGTCTCTTGAGCAAAACACCTCTGGATTCAGTGTTCTCAGCTGCAGCCTGACAGAAGTAATAGCTTACTTTAAGAAATAACTACATTTGAGGGCTATTGAGGTGTGAGATATCTTACAGGAGGTAACTGAAAGTGTAACCTCTTTCTGCCCCCTGCTTCCTTTGCTAAAGCTTCACTGTAGCTGTCCGATATCATTTTACTGCTTGTCTGCATTCCTATGTCATGAGAACAGAAGAGCCATGGGTTCTAGGCAAAGGCTCAGCATGGTGCTGAACCGGGTACAGAGCCCTGGCTTTCCTGCAGGACATGCCGAGCTAGCTAAAGCAGCCAAGGATTAAGTGAGCTGATGGGTTTCTGTGATTACATTAGACTCTCAACTAATGGTAAAGATATATGACCTGGGAAAATGAGAAAGCCAAAGCTGGCTGTGTCGTTTTCGGCTTGGACAAAGACTGCTGGGAAGGGACCGGACCGGCTCTCCATTCAGATGAAAGTGTTTGACTTGGTTACACTTTGTTTCCTCTCCAAACTGCCACTTGATTTTCTGCTTTCAAATGAAGAGCAAGCATTTGCTTTTGTAATGTAAAAACTATGATCACTCTTTGGAAAAGATTACCGAACTTTCTGTACCTAGCGTTTATGTGTCTCACAAACACACACAGTTGTTTCCAAGCACACTGAATACCTTTTTGTACTGTGACGTTTTTTTGTACTGTGACTGCATCTGAATTTTGTACCTTGATGTCTGGGAAACTTGTCTCTGTAAGTTTACAGAAATCTAACAAACAGTAGGAATTTGTTCTCGGTGCGGCAGAGATGGACAAGTCCCCAGGAGCTTGGAGACCACACAATAACCACCTTGCTGTGTACCAGGGGCCTTTCTTTTCTAAGAAAAAGATTTGTAGGGGGGGCAAAGGCTCTTGGATGCTATCAAACTCAGGTAAAGGGAGGTTCAGCAAGCAGCACTGCATCTCAGAGGCTTGTTTGCCGACAGAGAAAGACCTGCATGTGCATTTGCACCTTTAACTGGCCTTAAAGGGTTGAGTATGCTTTTGTATTGTGAGCCAAATGATGGCATTGTGGAGGGCAATATTGAGCAATGACCTGGGACTCTTTCGCTTTAATATCCTGGGCATGAGCAGAAAAATGCCGTGTGCGAAGCCATGAGGCTGGGGAGAAAAGCAAGAGGCAGATGTCAAAGGGCTTGCTGGGACAGTCTCCAGGGCTTAAACTCTATGTGGAAGAAACTACTGGAAGACAAGAAAACCATGGAAGGGAGCGATCAGATGGGAGATGCTCATTTTAGAGATTTAATTGAGAAAGGGATCTACTGGAATTCAGTGGGGGTTGATTTGAGGAGTGCAGTCTAAAGGTAGGGAGACCCGGTAAAGATTAATAGAAGACTCAAGGGGAAGAAAGAAATTGTGAATTAAGGCCATAGTTAGGAAGGAGAGACTAAGCTCAGTCTTGGGTGAATGAGCAAATAGATAAAAAAAACAGCAGCAACATGATAATGATAACTAGAAGACATGATCAGTTCAGTCTTTTGGCCAATAAGTCAGTCAATAGACCACTGTGTGCTGAAAGTCAATATTTCCATGGTGTGTGTACGTGTGTGTATGTGTGTATGTGTGTGTGTGTATGTGTGTATGTGTGTGTGTGTATGTGTATGTATGTGTGTATGTGTGTGTATGTGTGCGTGTATGTGTGTGTATGCACACAGAAGTATGCATGAGTCTGTATGTGCCTGTATGTAAAGGTTGATATCTAGATATCATTTTTTAATCACTTACCACCTTACTATTTGAAACACATCTCTTGCTGAACCCAGGAGCTCACTAATTTAGTGAGACCAGCTTCAGTGAGCACATTCATGTATGTACACCCCCACAAAATACATAAATAAATAAAGCCATATTACTTTGAACTGAGACTTTCATTGACTTCAAGGAAATAAAATTAAAAATTATCTCCAAGTTGGGAAATGAGAAAACAAAAACCAATAGAAGAAACATGAAGAAAGTTCTAGGAAGAATCAAAGTCTTTGGATATCTTCAGGATCACACAAGAACATCCAGCCTCATGTCTAGTACCATGGGGTAGACGAAGATATGGTAACTGTAATATGCAGGATTACAGTTAGCATCACCATCTCATTGCAGAGTTTTAAAAGCTAGGAACAGAGCAATGACAGATTCAAGGTAGCTGGAGCTAAAGCGAAGGTTGCTTTCAGTGATGAACTAGCCCATGAAGCAGCAGAAAAAGTGGTATTTCCTGATCAGGTGGGATGAGAAGAAATGAAGAAGAAACAAAAGGCAGGAGGACACAGCGCCATAGATGTTTTGATGTCAATCAACATCCAGTGGGAATGGCCGGAAGTATAGGAAGGTTACAAAAGTGATCCCGAGAATAACAAACTCTTAAGTCACCCAATGAGAACATGGCATGGCAATATGTAAATAGGCAATCTGTCCAATATGTCAACATTTTATCTCCAAACATCCTAAGTTAGCTAATTGACCAACTGAACAAAATGTTGGACAGGACACTGTGAAGTGAAACTGTTGGCAAGCCAAGGTAAATACTGTCACATGGGACATTTCTGAAAGACAAGACTTCAAGAGACTAGGAGATGAAGAAATCCTTACTAGAAATGAATGGGAAGAGAAACCCTGGGATGTTTAAGAAAGACAAACAAAAAGGAAGGCAGAAGTTACTGCAATAGTGGTTTAGGGGCAAGAATTGCATTTCAAGAAACCTGTCATTGCCTCACTCTTTCTGCCAGAAGCTCTAAGTCCATGCCTAGAAGCTCAGAAGGCTTCTGTTGCCTCAGATGGCATTAGGACCAGACTGCATTTTTCTCTTTTACAGAATGCACGGGCTGAAATGAAGACGGTGAGGCCACTTCTGGGTTTGCATTTCTGTGACAATTGATGTTCAGGGAGATATTGGCATATACGAATTCAGACCTCATTTGTTCTCAGAGAGGAAATTACTCCAGGAACCCTTGCATTCCAGGGCTAATTCTATTGTGGCCTATGACAAGTCACTCACTCATTGCCTTCGTATCACATGTTTCTTATATAGAATAATAAAAAGCCAAGTGTTCCTTAAGAGCTTTGGTACATTTACAAGTCTGTCTCAGAGTGGGCCACCACACTATTAAATGTCTAAATAATCACTGCCCCCACCTAAAAAAGTACCCAGATACAGAATCAACTCTGTTGCGAGTCATAGAGCCTGGATTATCTTCTAGAAAAGAAATACTTCCCACAAGGGGATCTGACATCGAGCACCGAGGCATGGCACTGAGTGGCTGCAGTGGCGAGGCCTCTCAGGAGGGAGGGTTGTTGGCTTTGTTGGGTTGGCTGCCAGGCTGTTCCCTTATGGTTTCCTGACTGAGGTCACAGTGGCTATTGCTGCTCTGACATGTGGCTGTATATACAGAGTGAACTTTTTGTTGGTACCTTATGTATCCATTGTTTTCATGCATATTAGGGAGGCATAATGGTGGCCTGTCATACTTTTCAGAAAGAGCATATATATGTAAAAAGCCTTGAAGTCTTTATTGTATGTGCCAGTGGTTGCCTGAAGCTATGGAACACTTGCCTGATCACTGATTTATCAAAAATTTTGAGGAAGAGTAAAATATTTAAAATATTAAGGTACAGACTGATGTTGTAGCAAACACCACAATACGTAGTAATACAGTCCTAAGGAAATTTCATCTCACTAATGTAATAGAGAAACTGACATACAGTTTTCCTCCATGGGACCAGTCAAGTACCCAGGTTCCTTCCATGTTGGCTCTGTCATTGATACTATGAGGCTTCTAAGGTTGGCATATTTTGGATGAAACCAACTGAAGCAGAAAAGGTCTAGAGAATTGTTTGAAAAACACCAAGTTATATGTACACAAAGTCATATGTGTTTGAAAAACACAAAGTCATATGTATCATTGACTAGCATTCAATCAAATAGTCACAGGAAACTGAAGAGTAGTAAAGGTATCCTATCACAATATAAAGAAGAAAACAGGCTTGGGCACAAGCCTTTTGTATTTTAACAATGTACAATAACTCAAATATTATTCAGATATTATTTTCTATCTTCGAAAGTATGCATATGATGTAGGATACAAATTCATAAAAATTCTGAGTTGAACTATAAGCAAAATTCAAGGAATTTTTAGATAGCTTCAGCTACTTGGTACTTGATATACTCAAGAGCCTCAGGACTGTATAACCAGTGCTCCCTAGTTATTTATTACAAAGAGGAACAATTCTATTCTGCTTCATTCATAGCAGCCATCCACTGTATATGATTTAATGAAATAAATCAGTGAGTAACGTTTTGAAATACCAAAAGTAAACATTACTTTCTTGATTCACAGGAAGCAAATAAATGTGTCAGAATGGCCTACCTTCCTTCTGAAAATATCCCTTGGCCAGCTTTCAGGCTACCACCTGGTTTATTTTAGGAAGTCTTACTAAAAAGGTAGTGTGTTATTAGCCATTAATATCTCATCAAGTCTTAAATTTTAACTTAAGGGTGAAAATTGGCCAAATCAAGCCTTTGAAATTGGAAAAGGAGGGGAAGGTGTCTAGAAGTAGCAGAACTTAGGTGTGTATTTGGACACTGAAATGTCAGTTTCAAACTCTATCATGAAGCATATAAATAATGTTGATTCCATAGGTAAATGTTAGAGGTCCTGATTTGGTAATTCTGGAATGGGGCTAGGAGATTGCGTTTTAACCTGCTTACTCCATGATTCTACAGAATATGACCAAGGAAACATAGTCATGTAGCTGTGTAAAGACTGCCCACTGTATTGGTTTCTTGAAGTTCTTAGTGAGTTCTGAGCAAGTGGTCCCTTCATTTTCCTTCTGTCGCTGTGATAAAATACCCTGACAGAAAGCAACTTAAAGAAGAAAGCACTTATTGTAGCTCACAATGCCAGGTTATAACCCATTGTCACAGGTAAGTCAATGCTACAGGAAGCTGAACTAGCTAGTCACATCACATCCACAGTCAAGAGCAAACAGAAATGAAGGTGTACATGGTTCTTAGTACTCAGCTCGCTCTTTGTACTTACACACTCCAGCTCAGTTGGATGAGTTTTTCCACATCAATTAACATAATCAAGACAATTTCCCATAGACACGCTTACAGGACAAATAATCTAGATACTCAAAAAGGTTCTTCTTCCCCCCACCTCCAGTGGGTCCTGCATATTATGTAACTGGGCCTTTAAATGTATGAAGGAAGCCAGCCATCTTGGTCCTCTAAATCTGTCCATGTATCATCAGTTAAGTGTCCATGAGCATCCCTTGGTGGACCATCTAGTTATTAAAAGTTGTGTTGGGGCTGGAGAGAAGGCTTAGCGGTTAAGAGCACTGACTGCTCTTCCAAAGGACCTGGGTTCAATTCCCAGCACCCATATGGCAGCTCATAACTCTCTGTAACTCCAGTTCCAGGGAACCAGGGAACCCTCACACAGACATACACACAGACAAAGCACCAATGCACATAAAATAAAAATAAATAAATTATTAAAATTTGTGGCCTATACTAATACAATTGTTGTTTTAGGCCATTGTTTTTTGGGTAGTTTGTTAGGTCGTTTGAGTTGATTTATCTTTGGGTTGAAAATAGTTGAGAATTTATCAGCATATGGGTGATCCTAAAGCTGTAGGATTAAATAAGGTGACATGGTGAATGTAGATTAGGAGAGATGGAAAGACTGAACTTGGCCTCTTGATCTTTAAAATGGTGAAGACCTAACCAAGGAGTGGCCTGTGGGATTATAGGAGAACCAACAGGAAACAGAGTCCCACAAGCCAAGAGGAGTAAACATCCCAAGGAGAGTGACATGATTGGGTTTGTCAAATGGTTCCATTCAAAGGCAGATAGTAGCTGGGAGTTAGCTATTGGAATTGGTAAAGTGGTGATTGATGACACTGATAAAAGCAGTTTCATGAAGTAGGGACAGGGACCCTAGTATGGTTTTGATTTCAAGTGTCCCTCTACACCTCATATGTTGAAGGCTTAGTTGGCAGGTTGGCAGGTGGCAGAAGTTCAGGAGGTGAGACCTAGTGAAAGGAAGTTGGAGGTCTTTGGGAGTGTGCTCTTGGAACAGGTCTTTCATCTCTTTCTTTGTACTTCCTGGCCTTCCTAGAGAGCTGTCATGGTCTACAGGACGGTGATCTTCTGCCTTGCTACTTCCCTAAGAACAGTGGGGCCAACTGATCATAGACTAAGCTTCTGAATCCATCTGCCGAAACGACTCCTTTCTTTGTTTAAGTTGTTTACTTTGTGTATTTTTTTTCCACAGCGAGACAAAGATAACCCAGATCTGACGGGAGTAAGTTCAGGAGAGAATGGCAAATCCGAAAATAGAGGTGGAAATAAAAGAAACCCTCTCTGCCCTTTGCAGTAAGGCAAACAGCAGCTGAAGAGACATGGAGTCAAGAAGCTCTTGCTTTGTTACACAATGGGAATGAGAAAGATGCAGTAGAGAGAAAGATTGATGCAGGATTCAATCAGTGAGCCTAAGACAAACAGGTAAGTAAAGTCATTTCAGGTGAAGGCAGATGCTGGGGGCAATCCAACACGATGTCTGAGGAACAATGGTGTCCTGCTGTGATTAAGGGGGTAGCGTGGGCATGAGTCCTTTCTGTCATGGTTAAGTTGAATTAAATTATTTTTAATTTAGCCAGGCAGTGCTGATGCATGCCTTTAATCCTAGTACTTGGGAGGTAGAAGCAGGCAGATCTCTGAGTTCAAGACCAGCCTCGTCTATAGAGTAAGTTCCAGGACAGCCAGGGCTACACAGTGAAACCCTGTCTTGAAAAACCAATAGTTATAATAACAATAATAATAGTAACAACAACAATAATAATAATTTATTGCCATATGCACAATGTGTCAGTGTGGTGGATACCCATATGTCATGGCACATATATGAGGAGGTGAAAGAACAATGTTGTGGTGTCACTTCTCTCTTTTCCCCTTTACGTGGGTTCTGGGGATTGAACTCGTATCCTCAGACTTGCGTGGCAGGCAAACACTTTTCCCACTGAGCTTTCTCACCAGCATTTCCTCCTCCCCCCAAAAAAGTTTATCTTGAATGACAAACTTACTTTTATTGGTAACCAGGGAAACAAAACAAATATCTAAAAACAAATTGGACTGAGGGTTCTGTCAACTGTGCTGGTTGCAGTGACACATACGTATACTCTTAGCCTTCAAGAGGCTGACACAAGAGCATCACCATGAGTTCAAGGCCAGCCTGAGCTGGTCCTTGAGCAAGGTCCTGTTTCAAAAACAACAAACAAACAAACAGATGAAAATCAATGAAATTTTTGACTCAATCACAGTTCAATGAGCAGAAGAACTCTTCAAGTTTTTGAAACAGTATTTCCAGTCTAAAGTCCATGTTTTAATCTGAATGCAGATTAGAAAACTTTCTTATTCACTATTTTGGTTTTATTTCTGTTTGGAGTTAGTCAGATATGAGTTTTGCTTTGCAGCATCAAGAGCAATGTCTGTTCAATGGCTTTACAGGTTGATATCAGTGTCGCACAGACATGGGGATAGGGATCAATTCTGAGACCATGAGTTGTGTAAGCAGCTTGAGAACAACAGAATTTATACCAGGCTGATGCAGAGAGTTAGTGACTGAAAACTGCCCATTAGTGTAAGTGTCCCCAACCTATTAAAAAGGTAATAACAGAAACGAGAAAATATGGTCTCTTCTACTTCCATTAAGGAAATAAGCCAAAGGAAGTAAAATTTCCTTAATATTTTGTTTACCTTATATCAGCTACAGCTTCACAGGAACACTATTGTTGTTAAGGTCTTATGCACTGCAGAGAAGTTGAAGCCATTCAACAATTAGTGTAAGTAGAACCGTTTGTATTAAACTTCTGTGTATAACTAGAGATCATGAGAATTTTATTTTAGGTGGGGCATGCAATTAGTGCAAGATGCATTTATCTACAATGCAATTTTTCTACCTTGTGTGAGAATAAGACCATTTTTTTTTAAAATTTAAAAGCATCAAGAAGCAAAAGGGAATATTTTGCCCTAAAACTGTATTTCACTTGCAAAGGAAGAATACTGCAGAGCCTTTCCTGTACACATTCTCAAACCGAGAGACTTCTTTGACAGTAAGTCAAGCAGCTAGATCATGTTCTTATGCTATTACATCCTGGTAATATAAAAAAGTCTATCAGGAAATCTACCCATGATTCAATAGCCAGTTGAGACTTGGAAACAGTAGAAATTGCAGAGTACCCGTCTGTATCAGTTTAGCTATAATTATGTAGATAAAATTAAGTTTTTTTTTTTTTCTTACTCACTAACCATTCATTCATGTCAATTCAGTGTACTGAGCAGTGGAGAGCTCAAGTCTTAGGAAGGACGGTTATCAGGCACCTCTTGTAGGACTCGGGCCCTGTTCTCAGGGAGTCTGTGGTGTGAAGGGGAAGGGAGAGGAAGGACATATAAGTCTGGTGCAGGACTGGCTGAGACAGGAGCTGTGAGATACAACGGCATAAAGGTAAGTAAGTTCCTTTTATTCCACCCAGAGGAGTCCGGAAGTCTTCAGAGGGTATCACGAGTAGAACTTACATAAGCCCAGAGCAGATAAGGACTTTCCAAGAAGAGGCACCATAGGGTGGACTACATCTCATTGTGATACTTTAGAGTAGTAAAGATCTCTCTCTCTCTCTCTCTCTCTCTCTCTCTCTCTGCATATGTGTGTGGGTATAGACAGACCTTTGTGGTGCATGTGTGTCTGGAGGCTAGAGGAGCAGGGACAGGCTGGCTAATCATGCTAGGCTGACTGGCTGGTGAGCCATGCATCTGCTTGTCTTCCCGTGCTGTGTTTACAAACACATGCTCCTACACCCAGGGTTTTGTTAACATGGGTTCTGAGGATTGAACTAAGGTCACAGTGCTTGCAAGGCAACCACGTGACCAGCCGACCCAGTCTCAGTGTTTCAGCAGTGTGAGTGGTTTAAGCTAGAGCCTCCCACAGCTACTCTATAGAGGACCCTATCACCGGGCACGGTCTCAGCCCAGCATGGTCTTGATAGAGGATGATTAGAAGGGAATCTACATCAGCGGATAGATGGAAAACGAGGCATTCGACCTGAGGATATTAGTCTGAAGGCCGGGGAAGCCTTGATGGAGATGTGACCAACACAGGGCATTGTTAGTAAGGATGCTTAGGAGGCAGGAGTGTTTTGTAACCTGGTTCCTGCCTTGATCACGTCCTTTATCTGTGCCTCAGTGGACTCTGCGGTCTTTTCTCCTCACCTTTCAAACCTTAGCTCCAAAAATGCCTACAGGGTGAAGCCCTCCTCACACCCTCTCTGAAGCACAGGTCTCTGCACCCAGAGCATCTGGGTCACACTGCACTCAGCTTGTCAGGCTGTTGTCTGGGATGCTGCTTCATCTTGGGCCTAACTGTTTGCAGGTCTGTATTAGACAGAGTGGAACCACCAGGAATCCTCATCTGTGATTCAGGGAAAATGAGGATGAAGGTAAAAACTTGAAATAGAAATGGCTGTAGAATCAGATCCAGTTTAAGGGGGGAAATCAAGGACTTTGTTTAGTCCACGTGACATTTCCAAAGTCTCTAAGAAAGGCACACTTTTTTCGAGGGAGGGTTATTTGTAGCCCAGGCTGTTCTCTAACTCACTATGTGGCCTGATCCTTCTGCCTCCACCTTCCAAATGCTGAGATTATAAACATATCCCACTATGCCTGGCCAGAAAGTCATATGCTAAGTTTGGATTCATGTCAAATCTTTGATAAACTTATAAATAGAAATTTATGACCAAACAAAACTAAAGTATGTCATTTGGTGCTGAGTTCAACATGTTTATTGAAGAACTTTATTATAACACAAGAGAAACTATTACTCATATAAAGAAAACTTTCTCTAAATAATTCTAGCTTTATCTTTTTTTTTTTTTTTTGTCTTTGTTTTTTGCTTCATTTTCCAACAAGATCTCACTGTGTAGCCCAGGCTGGCCAGAACCTTGAGGCCCTCCTGCCTTAGCACCACCACACTCAGGGTGGTCCAATCTCTTCAGACAATCGGATGCTTAACTGGTACATGTGCTGTGTGAAAAGGCGTACTGGTTAGAGATGTTCACAGCGGAGGCTGCTAATGTGAAAAATCAACACGTGGCTTCCAACTGAAAGCCAATCTGTGAGTGGCAAAAAGTCTAGTTAGAGGACTCAGCCCTAGTGTGTGCTGAGCAAGGCCATGGTTGATCGGTAAACAACGGAGTGGAAAGAGACGTGGTGAGTCTGAGAAAACAACACACACAAAACTGTCAAGCCTCACGCCTTCCAGTTATAATCTTAAGAAAAAAGGGAACATTCTTTGCTGCCATTTACACGGAGCGAGCTGTTTCAGAAGGGTTTTGTTTTTGTTGTTTTTTTTCTAAAGGAAAAAGGAGTTAGACCTTTGCTGTTGTCATTTGCTGTCCCGAGTGTGACAGTTGAAGTTTGGTTGATGTTTTTTCCATTTGGGTTCTGCAGAACAGGGGAGTGGTAGAAAGTGTTGAGGAGGGGGAGTCAGGCATGAGTTTCCCTAGAGTCCAAGACAGCGCAGTGTAGGTCCAAGGCCAAGTCCTACAAACACATCTCACCTGGGGCTCTCAAGGTTTACCCCTTGCACATGAGCAAGCATGTTCAAATGTCCTATGCCGTCAGGGGAATATGTAATTGTAGCAAATCAACAATAATTTCCCCTCATTTTTCAATCACTCAGAAAAATCCATTGAGGTGCAAAAATCACAAAGCTTGGCATGGAGTTTTCTCTTAGTCACACACCTCATGAGCTAGGAACAAGGGAAGGGGCCGCTCCTGAGCTGTGGGTTGGGATCATGCACTGTTGGACAGACAAGGGGATTTTGTGTCCTAGCCATTTCAGGCCAAGGGGAGGAAAGGGCCTGTGACACCTTGAGCTCATTGGAATGTTCGATGAAGATATTGTTCAGCTAAACGAGGCTTGAGAACTGAAAACAATGTGCTAAAAGAGGAGAATCTGGGACTGGAGATGGCTCTTTGGTTAAGAGTGCTTACAGCTTTTGTGGGGGGCCACAGCTGGCTCCCAGCACCCTAGTTTGTGGTTCAGCTCTGGGAGCTCTGACATCCCTTTCTGGACTTTTCTGAAACCTGCACACATGTGTATGTACCCTGCTTCACACACAGATACCTAAGAAATAAGGCGAGTCTTAAGGAACAAGAAAAAGAAAAGTCTGTGTGGTTGGGCAAAACTCAGGGAGCATTTATAAGATGGAGGATGGGACAAGGACTTGGAAGTCATGGCGGGACAGAGGGCTTGAGAGGGCTGTAGGGACAGACAGAGGGCAGCTGGGAGGGTCTCTCACTGTTCATTTATGGGTGATATGAACTGAGGGCCAGAAAAGGGAAGGAGGCCTAAAGGTCCCTAAAAGCAATCTTTTGTTCTATGGACAACGAGGAAAACACGCACTCTCCCGCCCCTCTGTCCCCTAGGAGTTTCGAAAGCTTTGTGGCAAATGCATGGCTTTAAGTCTTTAAGGGCCGTTCAATCATCAGGGATTTTCCACAAGGCCTTACAAAAATGTAGATTACACTGTAAAAAAAAAATGCTTTTCAGTCCATAAAAGTCCGTTTATACTGAGCAAATATCTTTATGATGTTTGACTTTGGTTCAGGTCCCTATTCCGAGAAGTGAAATTTGGTGGCGTGAGTAGGAAAAAACAACACGGAAATAAGAAAGACCCACGATGGCCATTTAGAGCACAATGGGACCTTGTTTACTCGACGACGTGGACTCCAGCATTCCCTTGAAAAAACGCAAGTGATTAAGAAAATACTTTGAGAACCTAATAATAGTGCCCTGTAATCCGAGAGCCACCTCTCAGCTTTCTGAGGCCCAGGAACATGCCTAATAAGAATGTATGTTTTTAATACATTGATTCTTAGCAACGATGTAAGTGGTTTTTTTTTTTAAATCTTTTTTTTTTTTTGCTTTTTCTAGACAGGGTTTCTCTGTGTAGTTTTGGTGCCTGTCCTTGATCTCACTCTGTAGACCAGGCTGGCCTCGAACTCACAGAGATCCTCCAGATTAAAGGCATGAGCCACCACCAGCCGATGTAGTTTTTAATTGGTACAAAAGTCAAATAAGGCATTGCTCATTATTGTGCACCACATATGGCATCCAGTGACTTGTGACTTGTAGGCAGGTTCACTTGTGTGTCACAAGTGTGCCTGTAATTCAGTATAATGCCAGGTCACTGTGCTCTCTCTCTCTCTCTCTCTCTCTCTCTCTCTGTCTCTCTCGTGTGTGTGTGTGTGTGTGTGTGTGTGTGTGTGTGTGTGTGTAATTCCTCTCAACAGTTGTTTCACAGAGATTTTTAATTAGTAATTAAAACCAGTGTCCATTTTAAGAATCAACAATCTTCCTTGCAGGTAGACACAATACTGTTTACACACGTTCAGGTAAGAAATGGTTCACTGTCTTGGGCGTGATTTAATATTGTGTTCTAAAAATGCTGGCTAAAGGTACAGTCAGTAGCTTATAGTTGTGTCAAGGAAGATGCTGCTCTGTGTGTGTGTGTGTGTGTGTGTGTGTGTGTGTGTGTGTTGTATGCATGGATACATATGGACAGTGTGTGGGCAAGTACATGTGCATGTGTGTGAAAGCCAGAGGTCATCATCACGTGTCCTCCTCTATTGCTCTACCTTATTCTGAGACAGGGTCTTTCTCTGAACCTGGAACCCATCAGTTTGGCTAAATTGCAGGCTGTTGAGCTCCAGCATCCTCCTTTCTCTGCCTCCCTACCTGGAATCACAGGTACTGCCGTGCCTAACTTTGCCCTGGGTGCTAAGGATTTGAACTCAGCTCTCTTTATACTTGCATAGCAAGCAGGTTGCCAACTGATTCATTTGCCCTGCCCCAAGAGCCTGCCTTTTGAATAAGATAAATAAAAATAAAATCAGAGGACTTGAAATAAGCCCGTGAGACCCAGTTAGATGGTTATTTCATAAGATCAGATACAAATGACCTGACCAATCCTTTTCAGCTTTAGTTTTTCTAATTCCTCGTGTTGAAACATACAGTTTTCTGAGCTAGGGAATCAAGTCTTGGCAGAAGAGCGCAGTTTCTCTTGCATGACTGACTTGCCCAAAAGGAGGACGTCCGAGAAAGAATGTGTGCCAGCCCCTACCACATCAATCTCAATCAAAATCATCTTGTCTGTACAGGTGTTGTAGCAAGAAGTTTGGATGAAAAAGGACGCCAAAAATATGAGGCAATCTCACTCCACAACTACCTGAAACTGTTCTCTTTTCTCTGGACGAACGTCACTAGAAGTGGGGATTTTATTCCCTGCCCCTCACTGGATTCCAGGCAGCAGACAGACAGAAGCAGATCTTTTTAAAAATATGTAATTGTAATGATTTAAGTCTCTAAGACCTAGAGTATTTTGTTTGTCTGAACGTCTAATCATACAGACCTTAGCCGCCATATTAAAATGGCGAATTTTATCCTTTGGCATTTGAAAGCACAACATACATAATCCTTTATCTCTCCCAGAGCTATTAGCTTTTTGGCCTTTGGCTGGCCGATGTATACAGTATCTATAGTTATTGCATGCAAGGGCTCTCAACTGACTCCCAAGGTCTTTGATCAAACCAGCTAAACTTGATTTTCCAGATTGCTGAAGAGACAAGGCCTACAACTATCAGCTTTTCAAGTCCTGGCAAGTAATGGAGACCCCTTGCTCCCTCACGGGCTTTATCAGAATCAAAGGTAAACAGGGGGCCGGTTCTCATTCAAGTATGCAGCATCAGGATCCTGCTTCGACTTTTGCAGTTGTAGCAGCACAAGAAAAACAACAGTTGAAGTAAGAAAAAGGTTCCCTGGACGGTAGATGCCAAACTAAATAATGACACCCAAAGCAAAAACATGCTTCACTGAAACTAAGCTTTAGTCAGTTCAGCCCTACTGAAAACAAAGCTTTTTTTGTGATTTCAAAAGTGAACATTGTACTTTGCTCTGGCAGCCATTTATATGTTTTTGAATGATCCGATTATGCACAAATCCCCGGTCTATGGGCCTTTCAGCACCTCATCTCAGGAGTGATTTGAAAACATGACTGCAAATTTCTGCACACAGCGCTTGCAAGTTTCCTTCTCTTAATCTTTTAAAGCCTAGCCTTCAAGTGACAGTGTTTTGACACACACTGCTGTCTTCTCTCTCTCCCTTTTCCTCTTCCTCTCTCTGTAATATCTGCAAGAGACAGGGCACTGGACTCTGTGTCCCCGAGACCTCACTTTCACCGCCCCCCCCCCCCAGTCCCTTGCTTTATGCTGTCCTCTCTCTGTTGATCTCCCCAAGGCACACTTCCCAGAGCATTTCTGCAGTCACCAGCTCTGTTATTTGTGCAACCCGGGCTAGGAAGGTAACACACAAACCCCAGAGGTTTTGCTCTGTCTTTATACCTATTTTTAATTGGACAATGACATACAGGCTTGGTTAGTAAGTAGATGATTAAAACCTCAGAGTAGCCGGGCAGTGGTGGCGCACGCTTTTAATCCCAGCACTCGGGAGGCAGAGGCAGGCGGATCTCTGTGAGTTCGAGGCCAGCCTGGGCTACCAAGTGAGTTCCAGGAAAGGCACAAAGCTACACAGAGAAACCTTGTCTCAAAAAACAAAACAAAACAAAACAAAAACCACAAAAAAATCCTCAGAGTATAAATGGTACCAGTTGGAGAAGACCTGAGTGTTGGGGAGGAGGTAGAAGCAGGCAATATCAGGCCCCCTCTTCTTTGGGGAAAGTTCAGAGCTGACAGTGCACACATAGTCATTGGGAAAGCACACCGTCCAAGGCAATAGCACATGATACATACTGTGCCAGAGCTCAGCACAAATTCTAATGGCTCTACTGGTTTTTTTCTTCTAAAATTGGAGGGACAACCCTATGTTTGCCTAGATTCCTAAGTGCACCATTGCAGTCTACATGTTGGAAGCTTCCAAGGATGTTAAGAAGGGAGCTTTCTTGGTACTACTTGGTACTACGCTCTTGCTTGGTACTACTCAGATGTGAGAAACAAGCACGGGGAACCCAGAAGTGACCTGCCTACTTGACAGATGCCTCTAAGAGACTGCCAAAATTATGGGTAGATTCTCCAGAGACCACCACGGTGCCCAAGTACAACCATACATTCATCCAATACTAGGAGAGGCTAGTTCCGTAAGACATCACAAGACTTCCCTGAAAAGCCATCAGCATAAGAAAGACAGACAACCACATTAAGGGGCAGAAAATTCATGTAGGATTGTTGATTCCATATATTCATACATGTAGTCCCCCTTTCTGTGTGCGCTCGTGCGTGCGTGCGTGCGTGCGTGCGTGCGTGCGTGTGTGTGTGTATGTTTGCGCGTGCGCGCGTGTGTATCAGACTGTACTCTGTTGTTTTCTTCTACAGCTCAGATAACTTCTCACTTTCCTTTGCCCTTAAGTCTCACTCTAGATGTTCTGCTAGATAAGCTTGTTTACTAGTGCAGTTTCAACTCCCTGTTTTATGGTGGTGATGCTCAAGTCGAAATCTGGAGGCAATACTGCTCTGAGTTTCAGCGTCCTTCATCCTACTTCATCTGCACTCTCTATCTCTCAGATACCCCACACGCCAGCTGCACAACAGGGTCATGAGATTCACACCTCTCTCTGCTCTGTGATCTGTGACCCACTGTGTGAATAGCATCTCTTTACCACATTGTTTAAGCTATACGCCTAAAAGCTCTCCCTAGGCCTCCTCTTCCTCAAACATCTAGTCAAAGCCGGCCATGGAGAGTCATGTCCCCCCCCCCCCCCCATGCCATTTCCAAAATCTGTCAGACCTGCTGGATACCAGGCACACAACTCAGCTCCATCTCCTGCTTACTGTCTTGTCCTACGTCTTCAAGAGTGAACTTTCTGAGCTATGATTCAACTGTGCATTCTCCTTCAAGCTACCCATGGCTACCCCTTGGTCTTAGGATAGAATCTAAACTCTTGAGTATTGCTTACAAAGCCTTTATGCTCCTGGATTCTTTACCTCGACCCTCTGTGTCTTTCAGCACCCACAAATGTACACCTGAAGAGGTTATGCCCATCCTAAGCAGAACCTGACCTAATGAATGAGATAGATAATCTGTCTTTCTTCCTGTATCTCCACATGTGTCCTTGTAACAACATATTTAGTCAAATAGACAGAGATTTCGGAAATGTTGAACCTTGAAGGATTCTTACAGATCACCTTTATTTTATGCATGAATAACCAAGATCCAGGGAGAGAAGGCTACTTTGTCACCCTCCCATGGAGAGTCCCTGAATCCGTGCCCTAGCATTCTTTTCAGGCTTCTTCATTTTGCCCACTTTGATATGTTTGAGATAACGGTCCACTTTCTCTTTCTCTCTCTCTTTTTTTCATTTCAGTTTCTTTAGATGACTAGTGGGTAGAACAAATTTTTAATATTCAACAGCTATTTGACATTTATCTTTATTCTAAAGATAAATCTCTAAAACCTTCATCAATTTTATTGGATCATCTGCTTCTCTCTTTTATGTTTAGGAATTTCTTACATATTCTGTATATGAATTCTTAAATTTCCTTTAATGTTGTTTAGTCATCTGGGACCCAGTATATGCATAGGCAGCAGCCACCCTTGAGGGAAATGCTCATCTGCAGGAAGTGTTTGAGGATATTTCTTGGGAGTGCTGTTTGTAAAAGTATACAATTGGAAATGCATAAATGTATGTTTGTCTACTCCAGTTTGTCTAATCCCGAGTGAGTCAGTAAATTATAGTCTGCTCACATAATGGCAATAAGAGCATAAATGAACTAACTGGTTCTACGTGTTCTCTACAGAGTTGGTGCCAGAAACTAGTGCGTCGCGTAGAAGAATAGATAAAATAATACACACGGCATGTGATGCAGTCAAATACTAATTTACATTTCTGAGTAAATACATATGAGCTAGAAGTGAAAAAGAGCGGGCTAAGTACTATGAGTGAGTGCTGCTCAGCAGGGGATCAGAGTTCAGTTCCCAGCACCTGTGTCCGCTGGGCCACAGCCATCTCTTACTCCATTTCCAAGGAATCAGGTGCCTCTGGCATCCTTCAGCTCTGCACTCACATGTACACACCCCACCATTAAAGACAATTAGATATAATCTTTAAAAAACAAACAAACAAAAAAATCCCTCCAAAATCGTGACTGAAAGAACATTCTTCCTCCCTAGGGAAGAAGACAGGATAAAGGTCGGGTACTCAATTTGGCCTGCGATAGGCCTTGTTAAAAGGGATTTATGGAAAATGGAAAGATGTTAGCACATGGTGAGTTTGAGCTCTGAGTAAATGAATGCCTGTGGTCTTATTCTGTATTATTTGTGTACAATTGAATTATTTCTGAATAAAAGAAAATATAAAAACCTGGCAAAAGAGGTAGCTCAGAACTTTTTCTCAGTCAAACTAACAGAATACACACACACACACACACACACACACACACACACACACTATACATGGAACACATTTAAATAACTTGCAATAGAAGAGGTGGAATGCAGGAAAGTTTTCATGTGAAGGAAGGATAGAATCGAAAATAGGGCAGTGACGGAGAAGGTACAGGGAAGGATGGAGAGTTGGCAAAGGAAGGATGCTTATAAAATACTGTGCTGCCTAGCTTGCCTTGGGAGGAGTTGGAGGGAGAAACACATCATTGGGAGTCATAATCACTGATTAAACCTTTATAAATCATTTATAGTAACATATTATAGGAACTGAAAAAAATCACATAGGCCAACGTGTCCTTCATGTTAGTCATAAGACAAACAAGGCCCAGAAAAACAGAAAGATAAGTCCGGGCATTTTATTTGAGAACATCTGTATCCAGCTATTCCTGTCAGTGAATGTACTTGTACTGGCTGACTTTTCAATTGATGTGAGTTATATGTTTTAGACAGATGGTTAAAAGGATACAAAAGTCTTGATTAGGAAGCAAGGATATTGTTGTGACTACAGAAATGTCACAATACAGACTAATGGGTAGCCCCACAGGAAACACCTGTGAAATGGGTGTCATTATGGAGACTCTCAAAGAGGGACACTAGAATTCAATTGCTGCTACCTCCCACTTGTGCCTGTGGGCATCTTGCTTGCTAGCTGATCAATATCATTCTGGTTACATCTGTCTTTTATTACTCCAATAAAGACTATCTCATTAGGTGGCCCAAAGCCAAGAGATAACTATGAAGATCTTCCATGAAGTTCTTACAAAAGGTGGCCTCAGGTCACCACCACTAAGGTGAGTCACTGTGGTTTTCCTCAGGGACTTTCTTCTAGTTATGGGCTAGTGGGGAGATCTGGGATGTACCAATAAGTTTACATCTTTGTGTTGGTAACATAGAGAGAGACCATGGTGAGGAATGACCTTAATAAAGATAGAGGAGGCAGCTGACTGAGGCATGAAACACTGGTCCATAGGTTTTCCTACCCTAAGGGGCCTCACATTCCCCCAGCTAGAGACAAAAGTCTGCAGATGTTGGCAGCCTTGCTATCTCCTCTGACATGAGAAGAGGGTCTTCCACAGGTATCATCAGGAGCTTTCCCTCCAGCATATTGGCACAACAGTGAATTTCCTAGATTAGCTAATTGCATCTTTCAAAGACATAGGGAACCTTGTCCTCAGAAGGTGACATATAAAATTGGCAAGTTTCAACTTGCTCAGGAGAAGGTAGACCCAATGAAAACAAACAAACAAACATAAGAAACTCAAACTTCTGTTGGTCACGCCCAATTGTGGCGTCACCAGGCAATTTCATTCTGTTTTATACTTCCTTAAACATTTATGCTTTCCTTTGTGATATTTAGGAAAGTTTGATTTAGACAGTCGTTCGTGTGATTGGTATTCATTGGTTTTTCTGGCTAAACTGTAAATCTCATGAGACCAGGGACCACATCTCTTTTATTATTTACATCATCTCAGAGCCTTGCCAGAAATCTAGTTTATGTTAGTAAGTTCCACACGTACATGTTGACTGTGTTGTTAAGTGAGTGAATGAATGAGGGAGTGAATGAGTATAAGAACAAAAGGCGTTAATGAAGGATGACTGAATTCAATGGAGATCACACCAACGGTCTATGGGCTATTGGTGGGAGATCACTGTACAATAATCTAGAACAAGCTCTTTAAAGATAGTGGCCTAGTGGGAACAGTGTGACATCATGATTCGTTAATGGTGCTGCGATGGCTGTGTTCCCTCAATTATTATGTGACCTCAGGTAGCTCAGTTCTTCACGCTGATCCACTGTTTTCCCCCTTTACACAATGAGAACAGGGAAGTGAAACAGTTTTGAATGGGCATGAGGACTAAATAAGATAAAGAGACACTTTATAAACTTTTCTAATAGGTCTTTTTTGGGGGCGGGGTTACGTTAAACAACACTCAGTTTTATTAATGAAAAATGGGTATATCAGTGGTATCATGGACAGAACCACAGGAAAAACAGCAAGGGTAGAGCTGTATAGAGCAGCATGGATGGGACTTACTCTTCAAATCACTGTCAAGAGCTGGGGTATGGAGCAGGCATGCCTGAGGTCCAGGAAGAAGTGTAGGATAGTGGGTAACCAAGACTTGTTTCTGAGTATAAAAGGAAGTTATCCCTGGGTATGCTGTCAGTTACATTTAGGAAGTTTCTTCATTTTTCATGGGATGGTCACACCTGAGTGACTCTGCAATGTCACTCCTCAAGTTCCAAAGACAGTCCTATCTAGAGAAAGAGAGACCTTGAAGGTGTCTCTTTCCAAATGGAGGCAGCCAGTACAAGCTTTTCAGGTTTGAGACTCTGGTAATCTAAGTTTCAACACAATTTCTGTTTTGTCATTGATACTGGCTTTTACAACCTAAATGAACTGTGGTTGAGATGACTCAGGCTGGAAAGGCCTTGCATCAGTGTGGAGAGGCATCACACCTCCCTTCCTGGAACCACTTGCTCTAGACGACCTATCCTAGAGGATATCACTTCCTATTCCCCATGATATTGTAGTCTTGCTTTCTGCGACTCTCAGAATAGGAAGTAGAAAAAAATATCTATCATCCAGAATTCTGTTGTCTGTTTGATTGGCTAATAGTACTCTCTGCCCCTTGTAACCTCCAACTACATACTGCCCAAGATAGTGATGTCTTATATGATATAAAATATTTTATACTTAGGTGAGGTTGAAGGACAGGTGTGAATTTCATGGTGGTCATCACTGATACTTTCTTTACAACTTTAATTCCTTTTGTATTTCAGAATAAACTAAGAACTTCTTACTCCTTAGTATCCATCCATTAAAGAAGTAGTTACAATCAGGCTTGATTTTTGGTGATTGTTTCTGTGGTAAGGGAATATAAGTTTTTTGTTTTTAAATATAATCTTCCCTTGGCTTCCTTTTACTTAAATTGGATGCATATGTAAGTAGCATGGAAGTTTTCCTTCCCTTTTTTGAACAGATGATGATTTTATTTATTTATTTGATTTTTTTGAGACAGGGTTTCACTGTGTAGCCCTAGCTGCTCTGGAACTCGATCTGTAGACCAGCCCTGCCTTGAACTCATAGAGATCTGCCTGCCTCTGCCTTTCAAGTGCTGGGATTAAAGGCGTGTGCAGCCACTGCCAGTTCTTAGAAAAATTAAGCAAGTTCAATGATTTCTCCTTTTAAATTCACATTGTTTTCTATTTTGGTACAGTTGCACAATGATAGCTTATTAATTAGAGTTTCGTTTTACGTCCTGTCTCACTCAGGCATCTGCCTGCTTCTGCAGGTTCTGACAGAGGTGTGTCTTGTGTCCACTATTAAAATCATATACAAGAGTTTCCCTGTCCCACAGATTTGTGTGTTTCCCTTTTGTTTCCTTCTTCTCCTAGAGCCCTCACTGGAGTAATTTTACAGACACTGGTAACATACACATTATGCTAATAAATAGAACAATTACAGAAACATGACTAAAACTAATGGGTTAGCCGTACTAATTTTCATTCTATTATTATTTTCATCTTATTACTTCAAACTCTGTTTTTGAAAATATTTTGTTAAATGAAGATGATTTAATTTCTCAAAAATTCCCAGTTAAACTTGTTTTTTGTGACTGTGAGGTGACAGTCTCTCACTGAATCTAGAACGCAGCTGGTCATCAGCAGCTCCAGTGAGCTTTCGGTCTCTATCTGACAGGGTGTTGGGGTTTCGGGCACAGGCAGCCATATCTGGTGTTTTTACATGAGTGGTGGGATTCAGACTCAGGTTTCCATGCTTGCAGAGCACGTGCCCTTCCTTACCCACTGAGCTGTCTCTCCAGACAGACCTTCATTTTGTTTTCAAGACAGGATGCTTCAGCCTCTCCAGGGTTGGAATCACAGGTGTGCGTCACACTGCTGACTGTTTTAATCATCCTATTCATGTCTCTGATATTGGAACTCTCCCTCAGCCCTGAAAAAAATATATGTCTAGAATAAGAACAGATATTTTCTTGGTATTTTACAATCTTCTTGGAGATGGAGGCATCGGCCTGTAGCTAAGGCTCGCTTGTGAGTCATCGAATCAGAATAACTGCTCCTCTCTTAGCCTCGCCAGCTTCAGCAGAGGCAGAAGCAGCATCGAGAGTCTTTTAAACTCCTCATTGTACGTGACACTGATGGCCTAAGCTATCAGAAGGAACTGGTTGGTGGTCATTTTCTGGATCTCTGGGCCTTTACCCAGAGCTTTTTCTGACTCCTGGAGAGGTGCTGGGATTTGTTGTCACACAGTGAGACTTAGGTTCCTGCAGTGGGTCTCCCTTCGCCCTGACATTGCCATAGTGTGTTGTAGAACCGAAGAACATGAAGAAGATGGTAGAGGGAGCTTCTCTTCCCCCTCCACCAAAGGGACAGAAACTTCCATACACGACAGTTTCCTAAAATATAGTTTGCCTAATTTGTGTGAATGTCACTTTTTCTGAATGTCATGAACTCCGTCGCTTCCTTTAGAATATGATACTTGTTTTTGTTTTTTTTCCTTCTTAGTTAAGGAAAAGGGAGCACGTTGAATACGTTATGAAGGCTACTCTTCAATTAATGAAAAGACTTGGCTGAGTTTAAAAAACAAGTGACTCTTTTCATATCCAAGTTACTTTTAGAAGTGCCTATAAATTATTACCTTCCTCTGTATAAGAGGTGTCTCATGACTAAAGGCTGAGACAGCCTCCATCAGGCTCTTTAACAATGACTCCTATGTTTCTTTGGTAAACTCATAATGTTAATTACACTCTGCAACAGACGGAGCACCTTCCATCCGGGACCTCAGTGCACCTTGCAAATGTCATAAATCTTCAAAGCCCTTCCATAATGGAGGTGAGTATCTATGGTCACACTTTTATAGGCAAAGAAGCACAAAGCAGGCAAGTGTTTTGTTTTTTAAAGTGGAATATGCTTTGGTCAAAGATTTAGTCATCACTAAGAGTGTAGTGAAAACCCATGAACACTTACTGAAGGGTAACTGAGTGAAGTGTCCCATTGGCGAGCTTGGCTTTTCCTGCCAGGGAACACCTGGACAATATTATTTGAAAATCCACATGTTAATAAATCAAAAATTATCTGCTGATAATTAGTCAGCTTTTACAATGATTAGTTTAGAAAATGGCTCCTGGACCTTCATAGTGATATGGCAAATTCTGAAAATAGAAATGGCCAAACACTTTCTTCTTCTTTTCTTCCTCCTCCTCCTCCTCCTTCTCTACTACTACTATTGTTATCTCCCTGCCCGCCCATGTGTGGTATATGGTGTCTGTGAGGAGCATCTACAGTTTTCCAGGAACAACTTCCTGATTTTAGTTCTCTCCTTCCACCTTTACATGGCACATGAATTACTTTTGTGTTGATGTGATAAACAAAAACCTATGACCAAAAGCAATTTAAGGAAGAAAAAGTTTTTATTTTGGCTTACAGGTTCAGAGGGATGGAGTTTGTTAGAAGATGCATGGTGACAGGAACTGGAAGCTGGCTGATCACATTTTTTATCCACACACAGGAAGTAGAGTGAAGCCATAAATTCTCCAAACCCACTCCCAGTGACTTCCTCTAACAGAGCTAGACCTTCTAAAGTTTCCATACCCTCCTCAAATAGCAGCACCAGCTGGGGACCAAGTGTTGAAACATAAAATTACTGAGGCCATTTCCTATTTAAACCACAGCATGTTGGTTCCAAAGACTGATCTCAGGTCATCAGGCTTGCATTTCAGGCAAAAGTGCCTGAACTCACCAAACCATCTCATTGGTCCTCCACACATTTTTTTCACTTGATCTTTGCCAAAAGGCCAAGAAGTGATCCCCAAACACTTTTATAATCTGACACTGAAGGAATGGAACTTAGAGATGAGTACAGAGACTATCTATTCAAGCGTTTTCATAATTTAGATGAGAAAATTGGGACTGAGGAAGGTTAATAAGTAACTTTCATGAAATCACTCAGCTTTTAAAACCTTAATTTAATTTCCCTGCCCTCCCTTTTTGTGCAGAAAGGGTTTAATTTGGCTTAGTCATTCAGTTGGTTAGTGGCATCAATAACTAAAATCCAGGCTCCTGGCCCTCATCAACCCATCTTCCCGATGAACTACATTTTTAAAAACATTCATAGCGCCGGGGCGGTGGCACACGCCTTTAATCCCAGCACTCGGGCGGATCTCTGTGAGTTCAAGGCCAGCCTGGTCTACAAAGCGAGTTCCAGGAAAGGCGCAAAGCTACACAGAGAAACCCTGTCTTGAAAAAACAAAAAACAAAACAAAACAAAACAAAAACATTCATAGTGTGTGCCTTTCTGCATCCTAAGTATTATGAAATCATAAGATGTGGGAATTGTGAGGAGTTGACTATTGTTCTGCTTTGCTTTAATTTCAGAGGAATCTGATACTCAGGGAACTTGAGGGAATCACTACCAGCCATAGAGCCACAGAAACCCAGACTCACAATTTCCCCTTCCTTCCACAGATCTGAAATGTTCCTTGTTAACTAGGATCCCAGCAACCAAAACCATCAATACAGTTTTATACTGACTTTTCAGAAGTATGCTTTTATTAAAGACAATTTAAAACAAAATAAATCACAACAAAAACTCCAGGGAATGCCATTAGGTAAAGAGTAATCAAAATTCTGCTTGGTTTTTTTTTTTTTTTTGACATGTTCTGGACCTGGAAATCTGATCATGGGTGATAACTTATAAAGACGACTAGGAACTGCAAGATTCCCAAGTGCTGACTGGTGTTTCAGAGCTCCAACTGTCCTCATCACAGTTTCAGGAGTGTGCATTTTTGTTATGATTAAAATTGTCAGCTGGTTATAGTGGCATATTCTAATAGTCCTAGATATTCAGGAGACTGAGGCAGGAGGATTACTCAAGACAAGAGTTGGGGAAGAATTGGTAGAATGAGATCTTGTCTCAAACAAAACTGCAACCCCCAACCAAAAGAAAGAAACAAAGAACAATAGGAAGGTTGGAAGAAAGGGAAAGAGGGAGGGAGAACATTGAAGGCCATAGATAATGTATGGTAATCCTCACTAAACAAAAATAATTAATGACAGTGACACACTGATTTTTTTTTTAAACTGTCACTGATAACCTAGCACTTAGGAATGTTTATGTATTTTGAGTGTGTCAACTCATTCTCTGGCCACCCAATTAAAGGGAAGAATGCTTGAATCCATTCAGAATAGCTGTTCCTGTATTTTACATATCCTTCCTTCCTTTGGAAGTTACCACAATAATATGCACTTTGGATCATCTGGCCTACTTTAAAAGTTGTAAAATAAAACTATTTTTATTAAATAAATCTTGTTGTATGATACCTTCCAACTGTCGGGTGTTTAATGAAAGCTGGTAACTCACATGACAGTTCTTTGGGTGTCACTGGAAGCTGTGTTTTCCTATTACAGAAATGGTGGAGGAAAGGGCTTGAGTGGAGCCAGGGGTGGGCAGGGGCTGGCCAAAGACTTTCCCTTTCTTTTAGTTGACAAGCTGTTCAATACTCCTGGGAGGCCCTGGATGTTGACGGTAGAGTAGATGTGGTCAGACTGTGCTGGCCTCCAACTCAGAAAGCACCTCTAGACTTACCTCCTTTTGCTAACATATGTTCTGCTGGCTTTACATCTCCCAACCTTGCCCAGCTGAGCTCCAGTATGCTAATGATTTCTTGCCACTATTTGTAAAGGAAATTAACTGTACAGCTCCGCATTGCCTTATTTATCTCTGTGCGTACTGGGGTCTTTGAAGGTTGTACTGTGGAATTTGTACTGTGAGTTGAATATTAATAAGATAAGACGAACTGAGTTTCTCTTTTCTAAAGCCTCAGGCTGGCAGCACAAGCAAGAAAATCAGCTCACGTGTGCAGGCCTCGATGTCCCGGCCCTGCACTCGGTTTGCTGTTAAAACTCACCGTAACTGAGAGATTAGTTTAAGACAGTCTGGACTTCAGTAAAGTGTGGAAGAACTCAGAGTCTTTTATGTAGGTTGTGTGTTTTGCTTTGATACAACTACTGAATTTTAGTCTTCTTTATGCCTTCTCTTTGAAGTGAAGGTTAGGCTTAGGAATGGCGTTTAGCACAAGAAAACAGTTAAAGCATTTTAAGCTCCTTAAAGAGATACTTAATATGCTTTTAAAAAATTCCTGAATATCCTATGTACGAATGTGTATTTCTATAGACTTTTCTTCTGAAAGTCTCTTGCCTTCCTCTCCTTGTCCAGGCTCTTAGCTTCTGGGCAAACCAGGTCCATGGGTGAGTGTCCCAGGTTGGGATGTAAACGACACTTAAAAAGAGAAAGCTGAGGTGAGCAGGTTCACCTTGTGAAACTCCATTCTGTTCTTTCCTTCAGCTGATTGACAGGTAAATCCAGATGCAGTTCTTTAGTCGGTGAATGTTACATTTTGCACTCTTACTTTTTCTCTCCCAGGGAATACCAAAGTGTCGGATAGCACTACAATAAAGTCCTAACATCTTTTCCAATGAAACGGATGACTTGAGTGATCAGTGGCCTTTGTTAGAGAAGTAGGGATGTCAAGATGAACTCCATGAATCCATAAACATCAGGAGTCTACCTAGTAACTGAAGGCCTGGCCTTAAGTTCCAGCCTTCTCAACTTGAATTCAGGTGGTTCAACACACAGGAAGGAGCTTCTACTGTGTGCCACATGGGAGGCTGCCTAAAAGTCATAATATATGGACAATGGTGAAATTGAGTTAGTTTCCCAGCCACTCACTTCATCTTTAATTCATGACTATTTAGCTTTTTTTTTTTTGCTAGCTGTGATGTTGCTCTGAAAACCCAGCACTTGGAAGACAAAGGCAGGTAGATCATTGCAAGTTCAAGATCAGCATAGTCTACATATCAAGTTCTCAGACAAATAGGACTATGTAGTAAGATCGTATCTCTGAGAGACCAAGAAGGGGGCTGGAGAAAGAGAGCTCAGCCAATGCAGTGCCTGTTCTGCAGGCGTGAAGACCTCAGTTTGAGCCTCTGAAGTTGCATTGAAGGGCCAGGCACGGGGTCATGGATTTATAATCCCAGAATGTCTCACCTAATTTGCAAGCCCTAGGCCAATGACAGATCCATCACAAAAAGCAAGACAGGCAATGCCAATGGAAGAATAACACCCAGAGCATCCCCTGGCCTGAACACCTGTGTGCATTCCCACCTGCATATTCATATAAACTCACATAAAAGCCCCCATTTCCAAAAAATTATATACTTTCCCACATATTGTATAGCTAGAAAAAATGTACAAATGGCAGTGTTATTACAATAAATGTTCAGATATGGGGATGGAGTCAATAACCAGGAAGCATTATAAGTGAATTGGGATTAAATTTTTATTTCTACTAATAAATAAATAAAGTGTAAAGTTTGTTTGCCAAAGCTCCTGAAATTACTTCGGTTTCTAAGAGCCATTTTCTGGTGCTGGTCACCGAATCTCTGTCATGTGTAAAGCACGGTCTCTGGTCCTAATAGGAATCAAATTAGAATCCTAGCAACAGTAGGCAATGCTGGGAGCTAATGTGGAATGTGTACTCACACAGGGTGATGACCTCCAAATGCTGTTTTTATTCCTGAATATTCTGTGTATGAATGGGTATTTCTATAGACTTTTCTTCTGAAAGTCTCTTGCCTTCCTCTCCTTGTCCAGGCTCTTAGCTTCTGGGCAAACCAGGCAAAGAGTCCATGGGTGAGTGTCCCAGGTTGGGATGTAAACGACACTTAAAAAGAGAAAGCTGAGATGAGCAGGTTCACCTTGTGAAACTCCATTCTGTTCTTTCCCTCAGCTGATTGACAGGTAAATCCAGATGCAGTTCTTTAGTCGGTGAATGTTACATTTTGCACTCTTACAATTTCTCTCTCAGAGAATACCAGTAACGAAAAGCCACCTCTCTGTGCTTTATTCTCAATTGTTTTCATTTATAAAGCCCCCAGTTTCTGTAGAAATAATGTTGTAGAACATTCCTGTAGCAGGAATCTTAAAAGAGTCTTATTAATAAAAACAAACCTGGAGCCAGGTACTGGGGTCAAAGCTGGAAGATCAGAGAAGCAGGACAAGCCACAGCTTCCTCACCTTGCCAGTTCCTCAGCTGATCTTGTTTCCTCAGACTGGAAGCTTCTGAGCCCTCATTCAAATGGATCTCAGCTGAACTGCTGCTCAAAAGCCTAAAAGCTTAACCAGGATAGTTCCTGGTTTTCATGCCTTATATACCTTTCTGCTTTCTGCTATTACTTCTTGGGATTAAAGGCTCTTGTTACCACACCTGGCTGTTTCCAGTGTGGCCTTGAACTCACAGAGATCCAGGCAGATCTCTACCTCTGGAATGCTAGGATTAAAGGCGTGTGTGCCACCATTTTCTGGCCTCTGTATCTAGTGGCTGTTCTGTTCTCTGACCCCAGATAAGTTTATTAGGGTGTACAATATTTTGGGGAACACAATACCACCACACGTTCCTATTTACTATTTCATTGTAATTCTTTATCACCCTGAGACTGAGTCAATAACCAATATAATTCCCATGATTCCCAGTCAGTAAAGACCTGAAGTCCCTAAGAAGTTGTATGAGTTGTTCAGGGACTAGCAAAAACAAGGATCAGATGTGCATCTCTAGTCTGCCCTGTTTTTTTTCCTTTTCAGTGAGTGCCTTGCTTGAAGAAGAGCTATTTGAGCATTCCATGAAAAAGCTGTAAAACATTTCATTGTAACAGCAATACAAAGAAGGGAAAGAAAAAAAATAAACACATTCCACTCACCCAGTTTCACTTTCTAGATAGTGTTTGGTACAGATAGCGCATCTCCAGATGTGGTCATGCCACCCCACCAGCTCTATGTCTAGTAAATGTGATGCTTTTATTAATGGTATGAATGCTTTACGAAGAGAATTTAGTTCTTTCCTTATAGGTTCTCGGCTTCTATCATCTACGTATTGTTTCTGGGTTTGTAGGTTAGGCTTTGGTTGTTGGAGGTTGGAATCCATTTATGACTCACTTTTATTTTTAATATCATCAGTAGTTAGCACTGAACCCTGCACAGAGTCTGCGCTCCATCCGTATTTGCTGAACTAAGGGAGTGAATGATTGCTCCCACAGGGTAGAGGGACACAAGTATTAATGACACTGTTGACAACAGATGCTCTGCTGGCTGCTCTCATTCCCCTTGTCCTTTGAGGTCCTTGGTGGCTATGCCTGGCTCTCTTTTGTTTCTAGTAGCATAGTTGGCCATTGTAAGCCCAACTAGACCTTGGCCTCACACATATGTCTTTTGTAGTGGTATCCTGATTCCATGAGTGTCGTTGGATAAAAGGGACAAGAAAGGGAGGGGGGGGTAGAAAAGAGAATTCCTTCAGAATTGTTCCATCCCGGTGGAAGGCCAGAACTTGCTCTAGATGCTTTACCTGTGTCAAGTTTTTTATTTATTCAGTGTCTTCAACAAACAAACCAAAGACACAGTAATTTGTTGACCTCGAAGAGCTGGCAAGTGGCAGAGGCAGAATTCAAGCCCTGTGTTACCACTGTATCACCCCGACTCTTGATGGAGCTGCATGAAGTCTCAGCAAAGATGAGGACGAAGGACGAAAAGGAGGAAACAGCAGTCACTAGCAGAGAATCGGTGACAACCAGGCACTACTGTGGCAACAGCACTAGAGAAGCACGAGGTCCCAGACGCCAGTAGTAACTGTAGCCTTACATGATTAATTTCATTTGCTCTCTCTGGTCTCACTCTTCCAATCTGCTCAGTGGGTGAAATTATTCTAGACAAATCTCACTCAAATTGTGATATGAGGCCACATTTTGAAAAGAATTAAGAGTAAAGTACAGTAACTTTTAAACTATATATGTTAATAGCTCTTATATATGGCAAAACACATTTTATCAGTTATTCTCAACAATTCCTCATATAGCACCTATCATTAACTTTACTCCACTAAGTAGGAGTACAAAACGAGCAATATCGGTCTCTATGGATTCTGCCCAAATACTATACTATTGAGTTAACTGCTAAAATCTTTAATATTATCACGGACATTATACATACAATAAAATATAATCTATCTATCTATCTACCTGTTATCTATCTATGTATATACACACACATACATATTGTGAAGGACCTGGTGGAGTTTCTTTTCAATAGCTGAAATCCCAGTATTATCCAATATTTCCCAATACAATGGTGGAGGAGGTGGAGCTAGGATGGGAGGGGTGGGTGGTAAAGATGCAATCAGAGGAAAGAGCTCCACCTATAGATTGCAATGCCACTTCCAACCATACCCCTAGAGACCAGCCTAATTCACAGTGGATCACATACAATCTGTTCACTTTGGCAGATAAATATTATCATTACCCCACTACCATCAGTACACGTGTAAGCCAACCCACAAACCCTATAACTTACTGAGTACATGTTTTTGCATCTAATAGTCTCAATTATAACTCCACCAGCGGTGGTTAAAAGAGTCAAAATCTGAACCATAAGGTTGGGGGCCCAATCTTTCATTTTTCAGTTGTGTGGGAAATTTGGATAATATTCTGAGTTTTCAATTTTCCATGTATGACCAAGTTTTTTTTTTTTTTTTTTTTTTAACAACTGCAGCCTTATTGGGTGCTTATGAGCATTTGTTAAGTCAATGTTTGTATACAATTTACAAAGAAAGCTTGGTGTGAAATAAGGAAATGTAAAATGCACATTCATAATGAAGGAGAAATGCGCAAGAAATGCACTAGCTGAGGGTCACAAAAAATTGTCACAGAACTCTTCAAGTAGCCAAGTTAGCAGCTGACTGCAGAAGACGTCAATGCCTGGGCACTGGGTGGCACAGCTCCTTAGCATGTGACCTATGATGATGACCCATGATTTGAAATCACTGAAAACATGGGGTGAGCTCATATTTGTAGGAATAATGATGTGGTATTTGAATAAAATCAAGTTTAGTCTTTTCCTTGTGGTAATTCTTATCTTGCTTTCTTAATCACTGCCTTTGTAATCCCTTAGATTCGTCCAATTATTGCTACAAGAATTTTCATGAAAAATTGCGATAATGACTACAGATTATGATTATCCTAAGACATTTCTCTTTTTATTTTCCTTGTTATTTTAAGAGTCTTTTCCCAAGCAAATTTCTCATTTCAAGGTTCTGTTTGAACACGATTACTAAAATCACTTGCTGAACTGATACAAAGGTGTGCGTGACAATGATAATCCATACTTGAACGTTCCTGGGAGTGGTCACCATCCAGAAAGACTACGGAAAGACAGCCTGATGCTGAGCATGGTGTTCAGTTGGCTCACACTGCTGAGCCAGTGACTTAGGAGTGTTAGAAGACTTTTGAATTTGGGTTGAAGGTGAAACAGCTTTTCTCGGGTTAACTGACCATTTGTTCCTGAGAAAACCAGACAGCCTGAAAGCAAGGAAGAGCAAGTTCTGAACAGCAGGAATTTCAAGCTGAAGTCGAACAAGAGCTAGAACCATAAATGAGACATACAGCATCCCGCTTCATTTCCTTCCTACTGTGAACGTATTGCAGGATGTAGTCTCAATTTCATGATATAGGAGGTGGGGTAAAACTTCTGACATCTGATTGACTAATAATTATATTAGTATTATTTGATCTTTCTATATTTTACATGGCATTTACAAAGTATATCAAACAACTTGGGAGAAACAAAGATAATAAAAATGTTGGAAAATAAAGAGTCAAAGGATTGTGGGAAACTTAATTGGGGGAATAAAACAATTATGGATAATTGCAGTTTTTCCAATCCTATGGAATGCTATTTGTTGAACACTAAGTAGTTGGTCTTTGTTTCCATAGAGATCAGAAATAGAAATGGTCTGAAGTTCTCATAAGAAATCTTATACCTACATACCAGAGACAATGTCTTCATTAAACTGGAGAATTTGCCAATTGTGAGTCTTTGCTCCGGGAAATCCATAAAAACTGAAGAAATAAGCCATGGGTAATCTGATGTGGTGTTGGGTTGAAGCAGATGGCTTAACTGGGATTCCTCTGGGCCTCCTATGGTACTTAGAGTCCATGATTGCATAAATAAGAATTTGTGTACAAAGCAGGAAAAGGAGCAGACACCATCAGACATGGTCCACTTAGTAATGCAGTTGTTGGTCATGTGCAAAGCTCTTAGAAACAAATATCTACTTTAATGTGGAGCTCCAATATGTAGTTACAGTCTGGCGAATGTCTTGGAAGGCTGGTCAAGCACTCATATTAAACTTTACTGATAGGGCAGTTCAAACAGCAAAGGTTTGTGGGGATTTGTGATTATTCTGGTTACATGTGTATACTTTAAACATAATTCATTGAATAGTAAATAAATGCATCAGATGAATTTTTCAGATGTGGACAAAGTCTAGTGAATTGAGGGTAGTTTTCTTATGGTATATCTGAAATTAAAATTAAAAAGGTAGCACAATTTCATGGGAAAGATACAATGTGTCTCTCAGTATTTTCAAACCAATATCCTCTTTTCCAAAGGTTTATTTTATTATTTTAAAATTATGTATTTGAGTTTATGTGTCAGGGGTGTTTGTCAGAGGTGGTGGTTCCCCCAGAGCTGGAGTTATAGGTGGTTGTGAACCACCAGATATGAGTGCTGGGAATCAAACTCAAGTCCTCTGCAAGTGCAGTACATCCTCTGAACCATGGAGTCATCACCCACCCCCACGGTCTTCATTTCTAAATATTAACATTCTGTTATTGTTTGAGTCTGAAATGTCCCCCACAGGTTAATGAGTTTGGTTTCTACCTAATAGTACCGTTCTGAGACGTAATAGAACGTTTGGGGCATCATGAGTAGGTGGCTGATGCAGGCCACTAGGGCAGGCCTTGAGGTTGTGTCTGCTTTGATTCCTCACTGAGCTCTGTGCTTCCAGATCGATCCAGATGCAAGGAGCTGTCGCTGAAAGCACCCAGCATCACCAGTGGAGCTGGCCAGACACCAAGCCTTCTCCATCAAGATGCGCTGTGCCCTAGACACTGTGAGCCCAACAAACCCCCTTAAGTCACTTCCATTGGGTGTCTTGTCACAGTGACAAAAGAAGATAACAAATGTACTTCGTGTCAGAATTAGACATTACAAACTGGATATGACCGCATCTACATATGAAGAATGGAGAGTTTGGGAACATGATTTTAAATACACTATTCAAGTGATTATTTTTCCCAAGTTTCTCACAGACAAGATTTCTCTCACTGCATTGGATAGCAGAAATGAGAATAGTAGGTCAAGCCTTGGAGGAAGAAGGGAGTTAGTGGCCCTTAGGCCATCTAGCAAGGATAATTTTCATAGAAGAACAGTAGTGGGATTGATGACTCACAATTTCAATAGCCACATTTATCAGACACATTTTACGTCAATTGCTTTGAGATGTAATCACCCTTGTACTCATTTGGACATACATTAGCCGTTTCCTGTATTGCTTTCCAGTACCCTAATACAATGGCTTTGTCTGAATGACTGGAAATGATACTATAAAACACTATGGATATACTTGTATTGGTTTTAGATAGCAATGGATTTCCTGATTCTTGGACCCGTGTTCTGGTGAATCTCGCTACCACACTACTTCTTGCTGTGTCCTTATCAGATTTCATAAGCTGAGCAGGCTTTGTCTGGGGACGTTGGTGAATGGCAGTGGTCCAAGGAAAACCAGGTGCTGCAGGAAGTGGAGTTGGTGATTCAGTCAGGTGCATTCTTTCTGATGATTCAGGCTGACCCACTCACTAATCACCGTGAGTGGGCATTCTGCTTTCAGGGGTGCTCATGAATAAGATGTATGGTAAAGGTCTTAATCATTTCTGCTGACAGAAGAGCTTTCATGGAGATTTGCTCTATCTTATGTTGTCAGAATTGCAACAGACAGGATCAATTCTGCTGTAGCAATAAATGCTAAGGTAATACCATTTTAGGTATGCTGTATGCTCCACTTCCCATGTTTGTTCAGCACGGCAGCATGGGATATGTTACTAAGCACTCAGGGCATTTTACTTCAGAGCTAAATTTACATTTGGCTGTAAATGTTTTTTTTTTTTTTAATTTGTTAAATCTTTGGACATTAAAGTAATATATATATATATATATATATATATATATATATATGTGCATTTCTTTCTATCTATGTATCTATCTACCATAGATAGATGGCTTATTTCATCTGTTTATATTTTCCCTGAAGGCTTTTAAAAAAGGGCTATCAAACAGAAGCAAACAGCATAATAGATTAGAAACTGAAGCGAGAAGAAAACACGATCAAGAAGAGGAGGCAGAGTGGGAGCTAAGCAGCCCGTGCTTGCTAAAGTACCTAAGATTGCATGTTCTAGCTAACACATAAAACATAATTAGAATAAAACTATCTTTCCTGACTCAGCTGAGAAAGCACAGTAGATAAGCTCTTGCTTTTGCCACAATATAGATCTAAATTTGTTTCAAGTGTATGCTACCTTAGGTAAATTAGAGAGAAAGAAGAGGGGTGGGGAGAGACTATGAAATAAATGGACAGTAGGCTGGCATCCACCCTCTGTAGACTACTCATATTAAGGAAGATAGCCTATGTGGCATGTTCAGCATCATGCCTGGAACATAATAAAGTTTATCAAATGCTAACTACCTTTGCTATAAAAAGCATTATTGTGTTCATTTCTGTACAGTAAAGGTAGACTAGTAAGATGTTTTGCAATAGTTTTATTGAGCACAGTTGCCTTTAAAACTGCAAGGCTTTTGGGTGCTTAGAGAGGGATTAAGTCCCAGAGTCTGTGGAGAAGATTTGGTCATCCCCACCTAGTTCTTCCCAGGCTGCAGGACAGGATCCCCCAAGGACATGCTTCTCCACTGTCATGGCTGTGGTCAAGGTGTAGCCATCCCTCAGGCCTCTTTTAGCCTCACTTCATTCAGTTTTTCAAGGGTGGTGTGTATGTGTCCTAAAGATTGTCGTGGTCAACCCAGGAACGAAGTGACACTGTTGGTTCTTCTTGTAAGTGGTGTGAATGTGTAGGGAATGTTCCGCTTGACCTCACTCTGTAGTGTTGGGAAGGGTTGTTGTCTTGGCTTTGCCTCTCTTCCCAGAACCTGAAGAAAATAAAGTCTTCCCAAGGCTTTGACAAAGACCTGTACAACTTGCTGGGCTCCTCGCTTAATCCCCCGGCCTCTTCTTCCTGGTGCAGAGCATCTCCCAATACCCTGCCACAGGCACAGACACCCACTTGCTGGGGTGAGACTTTGATCCCACAGTGTAAGTGTCATCCTAGTGATTGCTCAGGGCAAGATCCCTGATTGTTCCAGATTTCAGAAAACAAAAATCTACTAAAGATACAGTGTCAGCTGCAGGACGAAGGGAGGGAAGACACCTTGGTCCTTTCTAAAAATGTTGTGTGACATTGGGGGGTGTGTGTTTAATTTTAAGTACTGTTCATCTCTGGAAAACATTTAATACAAAGGAACAGAAGACGAGCCTTCCAAAGCCTAATTTTAGATACTCCAAATTCTCTTTCCGGTGTCTACTTAAAATGTAGGAATGATGTGTAACTTGGGTAATTTCAACACTAGTGAATCTGTCAGTCTGAAAACAAACTGGCTTTTTTTTTTTTTTTTTTTTAAATAGGAGAGGTGGCAGCTTAGTTCACATTAGAAGTGACTTTTCAAGAGTCCCTTCAAATGTCTCCAGCATCTTGTGAAACTTCGTCCCTAACAGCCAGTTTGGTAAAGGAGCTGATTTGCTCAAATAGCCGGTCTGAACTATATGTATTTGTTCTAGTAAATTTGCACCTCGGTAAATTCTGAGTTTATGTTTCAAATTTCCTATGGCCTCTGAACTTGTTCTTTTCTCAAATTACTAAACATGGCTGTTGTGTGGGGGCTTTGGCATCAGGATGGGTTCAAATGTTGGCTTCAAACTGACTGGTTGTATGATTGTAAGCAGTACACCACATCTTTTAATACTGAGTTTTTTTCATTGGTAAGCTGAGTATTAATGACAATTTTGTGAAGGTTAATATGAAAGTTGATTAGTACAATGCACGACACGTACCATTTGTGTTAGCCACTAGTATTACTAGAGTCATTATTTTAATGCTAAGTATTAATTTCAAGGGGCTGGAGAGATGGGTCAGCAGTTAGGGGCATTGGCTGCTTTTCCAGAAGGGCCAGATTTGGTGCTCAGTACCCATATGGAGGCACACAACTGTTTGTACCTCCACTTCCAAGAAATATGATGCCATTTTCTTGCCTCAAATGGCCCTGGGCACACGTGTGGTACCTAGACATACAAGGAAGCTGAGTATTCATACACATAAAATAATAATAAAAATTTAAAAAGTGTTAATGTCCAAAGCAATCCATTTAGACTATGTGAGGGAATGCTTTACAAAGGAAAAATTCAAAAGAGATACAAACCTATGAAGAGATGTTTAAACTCATTAAAAATGTAATAAACGGAAGTTAAACATTAACAAACACTTTTTACCTAGAGAATTAAAAGAAGCTATCAAAACCAATAATTCATTTTGGAAAAATACAGTGAAATAGAGAGATGCTCTCATAGCTGGAGGCAAAACTTTAATTCAACATGACCTTTGGGTTCATAGCTCAGTGCGTGTCAAGAGTTGAAAAAATTTCATGTTCTTTGACCCTAGAGTGTAGTAGGTTGTACCTCTTAGGGGATGGTCATTGAGGTCATCTCTCCTAGAGTGTAATAGGCTGTATCTCTTAGGGGATGGTCATTGAGGTCATCTCTCCTCCCAAGATTTTTTTATTAAAGAATTACATATAAATGTGAGAACAATACATGAAATTAGAACATAAAAAACTTAAAAAAAAATGTCTTCAATATTTAAGATCGAGACAACTACTCCCAAGATGTTAGAAACCGAGTGGGACATATTACTGCATTTTATTATTGACACATGTGTGGTATACACCTATTTGTGATGTCTTTTATACAGCTCCATGAGAATGGCCTCTAGTCATCTCACACTTGACCTTCCCATATCTCTAGACCCACTGTTCGTGCATTCTTTGCATCTTGTTTGGTTTTTTTCCATGTTCTTTGAGACAGGGTCTTACTGCAGAGTCCAGGCTGTCCTGGAAATGGTGATTTATCTAGACAGGACTTGAAGTCATGATCCTTCTGCCTCAATCTCCTGAGTGCTAAGTGCCAACACATTGGTCTTAAGATGTTCTGTGGGAGGAGGAGTGGATTGGGGGGCAGGCAGAGAGAAGGAGGGGGAGAAGGAGAGGGAGGAGGGCCGGGAAACTTGTCCAGATATAAAATAAACAAGTAAATTAAATTAAGAAAAAAGATGTTTCTGTCATTGCTGATCACTTTTGGATCTCTATCCTCTAGAACAATTAGAATAACTTGCTTCAGTGATTTTTAAAATCCAAAATATTTTTCTTGGAAATTTTCTTGCATCTGTCATAAACCCAAAAGAAACATCCAAATTAATGATTTTGGGCCAGATAAATTTGATTATTTTAATTTTTTATTTATATATGTTTTTGCTTAAATTTTCCAAAATGGTATCTTTTTTTCCTATCTTTATTACCAGGAAATCAACACAGTAAATGTTCCTCTTTTCTATTTTGACTTGGTAACAGTTAGTTTTTGAGGGCTGAGTGAACTGTCCAGTGGTCTCTGCATTTCAGTTTGGGCCATTCAGTATGAAGCAGAATCAGCTTTACACAGGACAAAGATCTTTGCTTTTCATTTACTCTCATTTCCTTTTTGAGGACTCTGTTATTGGAAACATTTTCTATGTTTCATTATCTGAGTCAAGAGCAGGTTAGTTACCTGCCCATCCTCTCAATGTCTTCCTATTGTGATTGCTATGACAACAAGGACTATGGCCACTCCAGCGATTTTGCTTTGTGGCCAATACATTTCTAGCGTCTCCATTTCTTTCAATACGGCAAATCCCATTCTAAGGTTAGTGTAGCTGTGCACATAGGAACAAAAGTAACATCTCTAGGGTAGTCCAGGTCCTTGGAACCTGACCAAGTCACTCTACATCTATCTACTACACCTTTCCTTCCATAGAAAAACTGTCTGTGAAGCTGTTTTTACTCTATGTGATGAGGAAGATACATGCTGAGCCTTTCAGAAACCAAATAAAGAGCACATGGTCAGTAAGAGGCAGTGAGATTTGTCTGAATACAGAGGCTACAACCTTCCTACTTCTTATATTACACCGTGGTTGTCTTTCCAGCGGTTTGTTTATTTCTACAGCTATCTGCCCACACCCATTTCAGGAAGGATTTGAAGCAGATGACTTTGTTCCTAATTTCTGTTTTTGCTTCCACACTTAGCAAGCCCAAGAGGCTGAGGAGGTTGGCGCCAGCTGTAGGTAGACTGTGGGAGGAAACTCTTCCTGTCCTAACTCATCCTTCATTGTCCTCTACCAATCTTGACAAACTTATACCAGAAATGAGATGGCCAGCTGGGGAGGGCGCTGGGCATATTTTCTGTAGGGAGATCAGTTGAGCGTGGGAAATTAAGGCTGGTAATTACTATACTGTAGATGGGCGCTGATCTAGAATTTTCATGAGTTCTTTTGAGTGATAATTTTCTTCAGCAATTTTTAAAATTCAAAACATTTTTTGGAAGTTTACATACATGTATACAATGTAGCTTATTATATCTGTCTGGCCACTCCCTCCCTATAATTTTCCTCAGCCTCACATTTCCCTCCATGCTTCTTCTTCTTCTTCTTCTTCTTCTTCTTCTTCTTCTTCTTCTTCTTCTTCTTCTTCTTCTTTCTCTCTCTCTCTCTCTCTCTCTCTCTCTCTCTCTTTAAAAAAATAACCCTCCGAGTCCAATTAGGGCTGCCCATATGCACGTGGATATGCGGTCATCCAATGGGGCACACGAAACCCACCAGTGGCCCCAGGAGCTATCAGCTATATTTGGCAACTTTTAGAAAGTGTATGTGTTTAATATTAGACATGTCCTTATTCAAATTACTTTGTGAGGAAATTTTGTGAATTTTAGAGCAGGGTTGTTGGTGGTAGCTAACATCTGTGGGAAAGCACTTCAAATTTATCTTTCAATTTTCCCAAATGTCTGCAGATAGGTCTCATTACCTTCTTTTCTATTGATGCAGAAATTGAGGCAGAGGGGAAAATCTGAGTTGCTTGGATACCAGAGTCCCAACATAATTCTATTGAACCTTCAAATCTGTTTTCTTTCTTCTCCCTTCTGTACACACTGTTTTGTTTTTTGTTTTTTTTTTCTGATTTGGATAGGTGGGCTGTGTGACTGACAGAAACAGTCATGTGAAAAATAAAAGCACAATAAAAGCACATAACGTCGCTGAGAACATGAGGCTGCTGAGAAGAATGGCAAGACTTCAGACAAGTACAGGAAGTCAGCCTGTCTCACAGGCTTTTCAGGGTGTGCTGAGCATCAGCATGTTATGGATGAATCTGACAAGTCTGACTTACTCCGGGGTCTCAGATTCTACAAGACTCCGGTATTCCTCAGTGAAACCAGCGTTACTAAGACACTTTGATGTATGAACACGTAAGAAAGTTTAAATACTGGCTTGTCAAAGGCAGCATGGGGGTTAAAAAAATGGCTTTCTCAGCCCTACATCTCTGTTTCACTGATATGGCTGTGCTGTTAAATTCACACCGAGGAGGTATGCTGTGAGTTCAAACGCCGTTGTCTAGAATGTGATCTTCTAGAATTTACTTGTCCTTGGGGAAGAATCAAGTTCTTCTCTGATGGCATTTCAGGGGCTGGAGAAGCAAACAAGTTCTACCAGTGTCGGGAAACTCTGAGTCATCCCAGCTCTCATGCTTTCTGACTCTGAATGAAGAACAGCAATGTTCACATAGAAACCGTATAATTTGTCACGTTGAGAACAGGCTGATCTTGTCCTAATGCTCTTGCAGAACTCCAGATACCCTTATATGAGGAGAAAACTTCAGAAATTAATAAAATGAGGCTCAGCCTTCAGGAGTATGACTAATACATCTGAAATGAGTGACTCAAAAACACTGGGGGGGCGGGGCTTGCAGTTTTACCATGAAACAATTTGAGTTGCTTGGGTTTTTTATTTTTTTTAGAATCACAGCAACATTGTGTCCACATACAAAACATGAGAGCATTTTCTCATGTCACAGATATAAAAGGAAATCAGCTATTGAGTAGAAATAGAACAAAATTTAATCCCTACAGGGCAATATATTAATATCTTGTTGTCATTTTATCACATAGAACAGAGCAAAATACTTGTTGCAACTTTTTGAATACTGACCTTAATGTAGGGTTTTAATCCCATGAGATAATTTGCTTATATTTGAATTTCCCTGAGTGCCACTCTGTGCGTGCATGCGTGCGTGTGCGCCCACGCACGTATGATGCTTTCGTGATGAGCCATGCAGGCCTGTGGGGACAAGTGGATGCCCCAAAAGATGCATAGATAATAGCCAGGCCCTCAGGGATGTCAGATGTTTTGAATGGTGGTAATGGGCAATTTTCCATATTTGGTGACTTTTGCAAATTGCAGAGTGCAAATTGGCAAAGTGAGTTTTATCACTCAGAATCAGTAATTTTGGACATGGAAGAGACACATAGCTATCTGGTTAATCCCTCTTTGTTTATTTCAAAGGAGTGAGCTAAGGGTTTTCTTATAAAGTAAAATTATCCTCTCAGAACTACCCACCATATTGTGGATGATGGGCTTCTCAGAACGCATTGCCCAGCAAAGAGTTGCTAACAGAATTTTGTTAGAAGTTCACCGATTTAGAGGATATGTAAGTGACAAGAAGGTTGTGGAGAGATTGTGCAAGGACTTGTCTCCAAAGGAAACCCAGGTGCTTTTTACTTTCTTCCTAATTTCTTGTCCTTCTTTCTAAATGAGCTAATCAATTATTCCTTTTTCTCTTTTGATCCCCAAGCCTCATTCCTGGAAACACCACCTATTATTGGCCAACGGAGGCCCTCCTTCCCCTGTTTTCACCTCTTCCCCTAGCTTTGCTGAGTAACTGGGAAAACAGTGATTTCTTCCTCAACTCCACTTTGTCTGGACTTGCAGGAGGTTGTGAGTCACCCCACTCCTGAGACCAAAGTTCGCTCAAATATTTACTGCTCTGATCTCTGATTTACTTAATATTAACACAATTGTCTGGGTAGCCTTTATACCTTTGGTATATATACTAATCTTATTGTTTGTCTTAGGTCCCAAACTGCCTTAGAGTTCTAAATTTGGAAATATGGGATCCTTTCCAATTAAGATATAGACAGAATTTAAAATACGCTTTTATTTTTGCCGAACGCTAGATTTTGTTTAGACAAGGCCTATTTACTTTCGTATTTTCAAACGTTTCTAATAATCACAGGGTAAGAGAGGTTTCAGCCACTGATCTTTTTTTCCCCTTCCATACAAAGAAATTAAGACTTCAAAGAAAGTTCCATAGCTATGTTTAAAGTTGAGGTTTATCTGATTCTATAGACGAGATTCTCTGCATCATATTAAACACTCATGTCTTCCCACCCCATAATCACAGAGAACGTGGAAAGAGGCAGGGCTGGGTGGGCTCTCCAATATCACATTAAGAATAAATGAGCAAAAAATAAGAACAATGGGGAGGCAAGATACACTCAAAAATACTGGTGATGATTGTCTCTGCAGTTAAGGATGATTAAGATTTCCTTTTTTAACCATTCTGCTTTCTAAGTTTTGAAAATTAACAAGCATATATTCTAGATAGAGTTAGCAGTAGCATCTGTCTGTTACCTCCCCCCCCCCCCCAATCCTCCCCAAAAAGAGTAATCCGATTGGTGGCGGATTGATGGAATAGATGTGCTTGGCTTCGGATGCCAACAGCAGCCTGTGTTCCTCAGCCCAGGGAACGATGAGCCAGCCACAGGAGGAGATCCAGCTCCCTTTCATTGCAGCATCTGGGAACAAAGGTCCTAGTAGCCCCAAACAAGCTCAAACTCCAAGCAAAAGAGGCTGTTTTATCCCAGAGGCAAGAGGAGCCAAGAACTGATGGAAAAGCCACATTTTCCACCTTCTACTTTTTCTACGTATTTCCTTCCGCTATAACACTGGGGAAGGGGGATAGACTAAAATGAGGTCCCCGATTGAGAACAAACTCCGGTTTTGTGAGCATCCTCTCTTCCTTCCTCAGTTGGAAAGCTCTCTCTTGGCGGGCCCCATTTTATGCCCCATTTGCATACATTCACAGCCAATCAGGGCCCATGAGACTCTGTATAAAAAGATGCAGCACAAGCATTTTTTTTTTCTTTTTCTTTCACCAATACGAGACAGGTTCTGAGCCAGCCGTCTGCTCCAGGCTCTGGACAGTGGTTTATCTCCCAGATCTTACTGGGGAAGGAAGAAGAGTGTGTCTGAGACCTGCCAGACTCAAGAGGCACCACTAGAGACGCTCTGGCACTCTCCCGCTGCTCCTGCTTGGAGAGCCACTGTTCCCGCCTCGGGCCTTTGAGATCTGCCAGCATCAGCTGCTGTGCTCACCTGTGACCAGTTCCCTGCACACTTGCTCTGCAGAGGACTACTCTCAGAACCGTGACACTTGTCAGCAAGCTCCTGGTTAGCCCCCAGCATTCGAATCTGGGCTATCTGAGTTGTCATCCTTACTTACCCATTCTAACGTATACTCCCAAGTCACAAATTCGTTTGTTCACTGTTTGCTGTCTGTCTGTCTGTTCTCGGAGGGAGGGCAAGACAAGGACTTACTTGGAAAGTGGAGAACTGACTGCCCCACAGCTTTTGAAGAAGAAGTAAATGAAAAGGCATTAGGAGTGTCGAGATGAACAGATAAATAACCAAAAACGTGAACACCATTAGTTACAGTAAGTAGAGCATGATGGCATACTACTATAATCCTAATGCCTGGTAAGGCTGAAGCAGGAGAAAGGGGAGTTTGAGGCCAGTGTACACAACATAGAGGACCTTGTCTCAAACAAAAGAATAAGCAAAATACAAATTTTAGAATCACCACAAGAGAAAGGCATGTGCCTGTCATAGGGGTTTAGGGCAAAGGGACCACTGATTGCACGGGGTGACTAAGAACAGGAAGAGGACACATGGTGTCCAACTTCTGTATCATAGATTGTGATAGCAAAATGTGACACACAGAATACCTTCAGTTTCTTTAAATTCTCATGTTTTTATTTCTTTTACAAATTTAAAGATATTTTCATTTTTTGGTTTCATAGCTTTATACAAGCAGGGATTTATTATGTCTTACTTTAATGTTTATATATCTAAATAAGAAAATAAAAATAACTCAAGTCAACTACCATGATTAAGGCAACAGGACTATTAAGAACTGACCTGTGTGGTCACTAATTATATAAAGGGGGGCAGACAATTTCTGTTCCATCACCTGCTGGAACTTTAGATCCTGGGGAGGCGTAGGGATCACAAGGGAACAATGGAGAAAAGCATTCCTGTACTAATCTCTCAAGTCACTTTATAGTGTCATCAAGTGAGGACTGAAGAGATGACCTTTCCAAATTTCCAATTATCAAGGCTTACTTCTAAATGTATTATTATTATTATTATTATTATTATTATTATTATTATTATTATTATCGTATATGTATCTGTATGTTCCCAGTGCATGTGGGAGAGCATATGTCATGGCATGTGGAAGTCAGATGGCAGCTGTATGAAGTTGGTTCTCTCCTTCTACCCTTACATAGGTTCTAGGTAGCCAAATTTTTGTGGCTGGTGACTTTACCCACAGAACCACCTCACTGGCTCCACCCAGGACCTTTTAATCTTTGCTCCAGGGTAGTGGGAATGCTGTTCTTTCTTAATTTAGTTCAGAAGTGAATTCAGAGCAGTCGGTAGCTTAGTAACATCCACCTGTTCTTTAATCTTGATGCTAAATGTGTTCTCATACTCCATCCTTTTATTGGTATTTGTTTCCTAAAGTTATTTCAAATTACTGTCCATGGCTTTCTTGTGGTTGTTCATTTTTGACAGTTTTGTACCTGTATATAAATGACAACGTATTCTGACTGTACTCACTGCCCCCACCTTCTGTTATCTTCTCCCAGCTCCATGAGCCCACCCTCCTCCCTTCCCTAAGTCCTTTTTCCATAGCCATTGTCCTTTTGTTTTGTGACACATTGAGTTTAACCAGGGCCATCTATATAAGCACGAGTGTAGAACTATCCGCTGGTACCTGCAGGCTCCTCAGTAGGACTTAACTGAAGACAGTAGTCTCCGTCCCCTAGCATCCACTAATAACCAACTTTTCCCCTAGGATGGCTAGGGTTCCATGAACCCCTCTCCAAATCCATAACTAACTGTTGACGGGCCCAGTTTTGTGTAGGCAACCAAAGCTGCTTTGAGTTCATGATTGGACCAGCCATGTCACGTGCAGAAGGCTGTATTTCAAAGCAATTCTGCCTATTGTCTAGCTCTTACATTCTTTATGCTCCCTCTTTTGCGATGCTCCCCAAGACTTAGAAGTGGGGATGTTGATATCCCATTTAGAGCTAAGCACTGAACCCTCACTTACCCTTAACACCCTGAACAGAGGACTTACACTGAGTGTCTACCTTGTAAGACTTACTGTGAAAAGTTCTGGGAGGCCGTTACTAGGCACAGTGATACCTGTGTTTCCTCTCCAGTGGAAGACAAAGGCAGGCAACTCTCAGGCTAGACTGTGATCACTATAAATTGGCTTATTCATTCACTCCATCAACAAAGATTTGTTAACTTTTCCTATGATGAATATATAAACTATTAGAATAAAGAGCAGCCAGTGATAATCCACTTAAAGGGCATGCAGATTAAAGGGGCTAGGACAAAGGAACTGCAGTTTCAGAAGGATCCGTGAAGAGCTTCTTGGAAAGTACAATGTTGGCTCTGGACCTCGTTGGCTTGGGAGGGATAACGCCCTCAGTAAAGAACAGGCAATGCAAATGTCAGGAGGTAGGAGCCAGCCACAGAAGGGGAGAGCAGGGTGGCAAGCTCCAATGGAGGGAGAGGAAAAAAGACACTCAGGCAGAGTCTGCAGATGGTTCAACTCCTGGGAGGCGAGGACAGAGTTTGCTTTATAAGGGCCCATTCTTCACCCGAGGTGACACTCAAGTCTCACAAACCACTGCAGTCCTTGGTGGTGCTGCTGGTAGTTGTGGTGATGGTGGTGGTGATGATGAGGCACCAGAGAAAAAGAAGACACACAGTAGGCAAGGCAAGCTATGGGAGAGGGAAATGCAAAGTCCCATTGTTTTTGTTTGTTTTATTTCTCATTTTGTGTGTATGGGTGTTTTGTCTGCATGTATGCCTGTGCATCATGTCCATGCCTGCCCAGGGAGGCTAGAAGAAGACATGGGAGCTGCTGGAACTGGAGTTACAGACAGTTGTCGGCTGCTGTATGGATGCTGGGAACTGAACCTGGGTCCTCTGGAAGAGCAGCCAGTGCACCGAGCCATTTTTACCTCACAGCATTGGTGAAAATTTATCTGGGTTCTATTTGAGGAATACAGGAACACAGGTGGTCCCAGGCACATGGGAGATCACAGAATTGTTAACTCAGATTTAATAGTTAGCTTAACTAATTTAAGAGGACATTGAAACTAAGCGGAGTAGAGGGAACCGCTTTCAAACAAAAGAAGAGTAATTAAAGACAAGTAACAGTGGCAACAAGGAAATAATGTGAGATATATAACTAACCTGTGCAACTCAGTGCCACAGGATAGAATGGAGGAATAGTTTCTAGTTAATATAGAACTGTAAGATTTAAACATTTATCACTTACATGAATAATCAACATTCTTAGTAGCTAATATCCACAGAGATAAGAATCATTGTCCATTGTTAATATCACTTAAGATGCTGAAACAAACATGTTGCCTTTATGGATTTCAATGAATACGCAAATCTTGTATTCTACAGCTTTGAGTTAATTAGAGACCCACGAATCCTACAGTGTGACTTCACTGAACTGGAAAATGGAATTGTTCTGACCATTAATATTAGTTCCAATTAGACTGCAACATTGCTTTCATGGCTTCCTTTTTTTCCTCAGGGAAATTATTCTTTTTTTTTTTTTTTTTTTGGTTTTTTGAGACAGGGTTTCTCTGTGTAGCTTTGCACCTTTCCTGGGACTCACTTGGTAGCCCAGGCTGGCCTCGAACTCACAGAGATCCGCCTGGCTCTGCCTCCCAAGTGCTGGGATTAAAGGCGTGCGCCACCACCGCCCGGCCGGAAATTATTCTTTAAAATAATCTTTGTCAACTTCTAGCAACTAGTATTATTAGGTTTCACCTTCCTTTCTCTATCCATCAGATATACAACCTTAGCAGGTACAAAATCCCCACATATGTATGTCTTACATTTGTACTATTTTTTCCTCTAAGAGTTGCATCTAGTGTGAGAATTCTTTTCCCTTACATTTTCTACTCACATTTCTTTATCAGCTTGACAAACATTTCCTGGGAGCTTATCACCTAGCTGCAGTTTTGGAGCTAACCTGCTAGCAGGCAGTTTGGGGGTGCTGGTGGAGAGAGCAATTTGGAATACAATGGGTGAAGGTTTGGATCTTGGTTCTGCTGAATTACAGACAGGATCCTTGAACAAGTTTATTAACTAACTTGATCCTTGACCTTCATTTGTACAATGGGACAGGAGGATGACAAGACCTCCCTAGCACTGTTTTTATGAGGGTGTGGGAAGATGCGCTGCCCGTGGAGTGAGGCATCGATTCTGTGGCAAATCCGTTGGTCATTTTTGCCTTCCAGGACTGGAGAGAGGAGAAGCAAAGTTCTTCATCCCCTTTATCTGTGCTCATTCATCTTGTTTTCCAGCCACTTCACTCCTGGAGACTCACCTTCCTCTGTTGTCTTTCTTGAGACTCCACAGAAGAGAGACCATAGAAGTTGCACTGACGCATGCTGCAGTGTTTGATTATCCGCTCTTTCTGTCCACGGGTGTTCACCCTGTGGTCCACATACTGTCCAAAATAGCTATGAATGTGACCCCACACAAAACTGTAAACTCACTCAAAACTTTAAGAGAAAAAAAACTCTGTCATTGTTTTTTGTTTGTTTGGGTGTTTTTTTTTTCCGTGTGTGTGTGTGTGTGTGTGTGTGTGTGTGTGTGTGTGTGTGTGTGTGTGGTGTGTGTGTGTCTGTGTGTGTGTGTGTTTCCTGAAGAGTGGACTTTGTAGATGGCATCATGCTACAATGCCAGAAGGCTGAGTACCATTTCCTGGTGTTAGCTAATCACAAGGTCCAAATTAAGGAGCAGTCAAGGCTGTTGCATTTTGACAACAATCTCCAATCAAGTCTTTCAGCACTGCTTTGGAAGAAAAAGGAAACTGGTATTTTTATATTATCAGGTTTTATTTTGTGTGTGCATGTGTGCCTTTCTCAAACCATACAAAATTTGTAGGAATAACCAGTAAGTGAACTTCCCAGTTCAGTGAGCTTCCCAGGGCATGAAAGTTATCCAGCAGGATTTAAGACATCACTACCACAGTGGAAGAAATACAGAACTTGAAAAAACAATTACCTCTGGAATTTGGTTAGGAAGTTCGGAACAATTAAGAAAAATGACCAATATTCCTTTTGTAAATTTTTTGAATTCATTGGGACTTGAGATTTTAATACTGCTTTTCTTTATCTTTTATAATTTTGGGAAACTTGGACTTCTTCCTACCCAATCATAATGCAATGAGTCACATTTTTACTAAGAATTTTGGAGTTTTTAAATGAATAAAAAAACCTGGAAGCTGAGCAACAATTTTATGATAACACAGTGGCAGACTTCATAAGAAGTTAGGATGTAGGCCAAAAGAGTATTAGCCTTTTAATCTACATGCTGAAACTCTTTATCAGTTCAAAATAGAGACACATTCCAATAATGTAATGAAGTTATTATTTTAAAAAACATATATATATATATTAATTTGCCTAGATTCAAATAAAAGTGTAATGCACACTTCTTTATGAGTATGCACACTCCTAGTTCTGTCTAATTCTCATAGTGATCCTATAAGCCAGGTACTTCAGCTATTAGTGCTCAACACATGAGCAAATAGGCCAGGTGTGTTAGAGTAGGCATCCATCTTTATATGTCCAGTAGTGGCTGAATCACGAGGAACACAGGCAACTCACTTCTAGAGCTGTGATTCTAGAACGTCCAGCCACCAGCAACCATTATCTCTCCACAGACAAGTCTTTAGCCATGTAACTCCCCTCAGAAATGAGGGGAATGGACCAGGAAGATGCTTCAGTGGCCACAAGCACCAGCCTGAAAACCTGTCCAGCACCCAGAGCCCATGTATGCAGCTGGATATGGTGATGAACATCTGTAATCCTAGCACTACGACCTTGACAGCAGAATCAACTGGAATCCCAACGTCCAGGCAGCCTGGAGTACATAGCCCAGTGATAGAAATAAAAAAGACCTTGTCTTAACAAGGTGGAAGATGAATTCCAAAAATTGACTCCCACATTTAAATCATAGCATTTGCGAACCTGCAATAGGACGTGTGCATCTACACTCATACACACCAATAAACACACACACACACACACACACACACACACACACACACACACACCATACGTGGCAGTTGGGGGCCTCACTATGTGGCTCTTGCTATCCTGGAACTCACTATGTAGACCTCAAACTCACAGAGATCTACCTGTCTCTGCCTCCCAAGTGCTGGGATTAGAGGCATGCATCACCATGCCAGACAATAAATATTTTCAAAATTAGAGAAATAAGTTTCTTTGTAAGATTTTAAATTTTCTGAGCAATTCTTCATAATCATTTTATGTTAGAACCACCTAAAAGTTGTCTATAAAAACTTAAACTGAATTCAAAATTTAGTCTGTCTTCATAATTAAAAAAACAACTTAGCACTTAGTAGATACACATAGATACACATATTAATACAGTACATGTGCACACATATGTGTGACATAAAATATACATATATACACATACGTGTTCACTTTTGAACATTTCAAGTCACTGAACTGATTAAATTGTCTTCTTATTGCTGTTACAAAAACTTACTCCAAACTTAGTGGCTGAAAACAACATGAACTTAGAACTGGGAAGGTAGAAGCTTGAAATGGTTTTCCCTGGGCTAAAACCAGCATGGAGCCATGGCTGAGTTACAGTCTGAAGAATTGATGGTGGTGGTGGGTGCTAAAACCAGCATGGAGCCATGGCTGAGTTACAGTCTGAAGAATTGATTGGGGGGGTTGCTAAAACCAGCATGTAGCCATGGCTGAGTTACAGTCTGAAGAATTGATGGGGGAGGGGTTTGCTAAAACCAGCATGGAGCCATGGCTGAGTTACAGTCTGAAGAATTGGGGGGGGGGGAGATGCTAAAACCAGCATGGAGCCATGGCTGAGTTACAGTCTGAAGAATTGGTGGGGGTGGGAGGATGCTAAAACAAGCATGGAGCCATGGCTGAGTTACAGTCTGAAGAATTGGTGGGGAGATGCATTTTACTGCCTTCCTACTTTCCAAACTTTCTGTGGCTCATTGGCCCTTTTCATGTTCAATGGCAGCAACTGCCAGGTAAGTCTCAAAATGCCTTCCACCTCAATCTTACTCTTCTGCTTGCTCATCCTTTAAGGACTGCTTGAAACCCCCCAGGGCATGCTGGCTAGGTAAACTAGCCAAATCACTGAGAGAACTCAATACATACAGTGGAGAGCAACTGAGGAAGACACTCACTGTCGACCTCAGGCTTCCATATTGGTGTATGCCATGCACATGTACACTCCTATTTATCCTCACCAACACACATGCACACATACTCTATACACATATCTACCACAAAAGGGTCCCCTGTTAGTCCTTTGGAGGCATCCACGGAATCCAGGGTGATCTTATTTTTAAGGTCAGCTGATTAATTATCCATCCACCAGACACTAGGACATATTCAGAAGTTCTGGGGATCAGCACACGGGCCATTTTTCAGATGCTTGTGTTGTGCCAGCACAACAGGAACTTTCCATTCTTATAAAATGTACCTGGTTTTAGAATAAAGATGATATTTAATTTTGCACATTCAAACCATCAGTGTTATAGTTTAGTGCAGAACATGAACTCATTCAGTCCAAACTCGTGGGCCAGCTGGGTAGCTGAGGTCTGCATTTGTTGTAAGTGGGACAACTTTTGTGAACATCAGTAAAAACATGTGTTTCACCATCATGCTTTTAAGTAGAGAAAACATTCTTTGAAATCACTTGGTCCCCGAAAGTCAATATAAATGCTTTAGTTGATCATATGAAAATCAATGTTTGTGCATTCTTTGTGCTACTTCACAGATTGACTTTATTTCATGCATTAATGACATTTTTATTAATGCTGAAGAGAAACTTATTAGTTCTAATGCTTTCTACATGATTAAAATGAACACACACACACACACTCTCAGACAATTATGTGCACACATATACACTCACACATGCACACTCACACACCGGTACACCCCTAGAAACACGTACACAGACAAACACCCCACTACTCTATTGTTAATGGACTAGAAGGTTTAGTCAAAAAGGAAGACTTTGTTGTAAAGATATTAACACACTAATCTCATAGATTGTTGCTTCAAAGAGATATACTGAAAGATAAAATAGCATGCACTTTCTGGGAAGATTAATCTGTAATCTTCTGAAAGTCTGCCTCCTTCCTTGATCCTCCCAACACACACAGGGCTCCATTTCCTTTGTTTTGCTCAAGTCACTAATGCAAATGTGGAGCTCGCTCTATTAGTGCCCCTTAAAAGTCAGTTGATACTTTGGAGCTTTTAAATGGACCTAAATGGTTTTCAGGCGTTTTCATTTCTGCTTTGTGCTAACCAGGGAGCCCCTAAGGGTGGGGGCCCAAGCTTTCTTTGTAAGTCCTCACAGCTCCTGTCTAGTCCATCATGGGCTTAGTTGGGTTTTCATTATAACTTGAAAACACAGTAGTTAACCACCAGTTGCCTGTAAAAATGAACAGAAAATAAACATTGTTTGTATGGGAAAATGGCATAAATCCTAAGTGATTTACTTCAAGTGTACTCTTATAAGCTTATCTTTTACTTGAGAATCAGCATAGAAAGGTAAGCATTCTATAAGATATCTTTTAACAGGACAACTTTACTAAAATTTGGTAAAATTGTCTCCTTGACCCCAAAGGTTGAAGAATCAATAAAAATAAAATAGAGCTGAGCTTTAAAACACCCATTCCCTCCCACTCCCCAAGGATCTTACTGTTTTGGGTGCCTGATTTAGTGTAAGCCAATAAAATATTATGTTTTCCTAAGCTGTAAATTAAAACAGGCAACTCAGAGAACATGTGTGGGTCCTCCATTTCCAAACTTGGTGGAGCACACTAAAATGGATGACTCATTCCTCGAGTTCCCAGCTGGAGAAGTCAATGAGCACATTTGCTTGAATCTGGCCCTCCTAATGAGCACAAACAGACAGAGCATGTCACATGCACACGGATGGGATTATTTTGGAAAGTAAAGCAATGCACAAGCCCACACAAAATTCCTCTGCTATCACTAGCCAGATTCTGTGAGCTGTTGGCCAAGAGTTAGCAGCAATGTGAGCTGCTCCTCAATATAATTGGCGCCACAGAAATTCATCCAGAAGATACGTTTTGGTGTTTTGCTTTTTCAATGTAATATTCTGTGCAGTGTATTTTCTGAATATCGTCTTCTATGAGTGAAGGAGAGGTTTAAATGTTATGACAGAAGGTGGAATTTACTTTTTGAGGGCTTATGATTGTTTATGTTAATGATTAGTGAAATTTAAAATTATTTCCTTGTTTATGGAGCTCACTAGATGAAAACACAAGTACAAATTCACTTAGAATGGGGCTGGGGAGATGGCTCACTCAGTCACACTCTTTCCTTGCAAGGATAAGGGCTGGAGTGTGGATCTTAAGCACTTAAGTAACAAGCTGGGCATGGCAGGGCAGTGTGTCTGTAATCCTAGACTGGAGATGTGCAGACACATGGATTCCTGGAGCGCACTGGTCAGCCAGCCTAGAAGAATCAATGAATTCCAGATTCAGTGAGAAACCCTGTCTCAAAAACAAAGGTCAAAGGTAATAGAGGAAGACACCAATGTCTACCTCTGGTGTCTACACACAGTGCACATGGTCAAACATACATACATATCCACATGATCACATACACACACACTTACATACACACACAATTACACAGAGAGATACAAAATATCACTAAGAAAATGTATAAGCACCTCAATAAAGGAAAATGCTAAAAATGGGATAACTTTTAGAATGCAGTTTCCAATTTGTACAAAAATGCTCTAAACTGTCTATGTATATTTATTCCTTTCTTTGTTTTGAGATGGGAGTCACATATATCCCAGGCTGACCTTGAATCCCTGTGTAGCAAGGATGGTCATGTACTTCTGATCCTCCTGCCTCTACCTCCACAGCTGTAGAATGACATCTGCACTACCACACCTGGTTTTATTGAGTGCCTGAACTTGGATCCCACATATCAGCTCTTACGGGAAATTTCATTGCAATGAAATTACTTAAAAACTAACTTTACAAAATAAAATGGTCTAAGTTTCCAATAATATGGATTTGGTTAATAGTAGCTTGTGTCCTCTACAAAGCAATAACCAACATGAGATTAGTCATATAAGAAGTGTCCAGGATAAAGGCCAACAAGGAAAGATGGGAGGAGAGAGAGAGAGAGAGAGAGAGAGAGAGAGAGAGAGAGAGAGAGAGAGAGAGAGAGAGAGAGAGTCATTAGACCACAGCGAAGGTCTCACCTTGGTGAAGGAGAGGGAAGGGAGGAAGTTTGAGTGAAGAGTCATAGTGGACAGTTTTAACAAAGTGTTGGAAAGATCAACAGAGTCACTTACCAAGGGAGTCCTGTGGCTCTCAGGGGCACCCGTGGATGTGAAGTAGAGGCACCCTCATCTAGGGAGGGGTCCAGTCAGGAGCAGTTGAAGTGGCAGGTTAATAATGTTCTTTGCAGCAGAATTGAGAAGAGCATTCTCACAGCCTTGCCTTAAATAAATTACAGCCTAACTTCACCCAGATTTCACCATTCCAATAGCTGAAGAATTGCTGATAAAAAAAATAGTTAGAATGTACTTTTATTTATAGTTAAGATGTGAATCTCCTTGGAGTGTAATAGCTTTATACCCCTTGCTATATACACACAGTTGCCCCATTTTTGTCCTCCTACAATTTGGGAAAAGAAAATGCACTAGAAAGTTGTCATTGGCAATATTTTTTCACTGTTATTATTGCCTTTCTATGTAATGGTGCCTAAGTTATAATCACAAAAGAGGAAGAAACACGAAATGGACCAAACCATACAGGTATACAGGATTTTGCAAACCATTCTAGTTAGAGAATAGGGCTCTAACTGGATTTACTGATTTTAAATATTTTTTAAAAATGTGTTCAGGCTGGAGAGACAGTTCAGTGCTTAAGAGCAATTGTTGGACCTAGGTTTGATTCCCAGCACACACATAGTGGCTTACCACACTCCATAATTCCAGTCCCAGGTACCCAACACCATCTTCTGACCTACATGGGCACCAGACACGTGATGCACATACATATATGCCGGCAAGCCAACCATATACATAGAATAATAAAATAAATAAATCTAAAACAAAAGTTTAAAGTGGCATTTATTTTATTTTCTGAAAAATAATGATAGGTATGTGGCAAATGAAATCCTGAAGAGAAATACACACATTGTTGATTATTGAGATGGCATGCTATCTCATAGGAAAGGCAGAAGACTAACAGAGAACTATGACTAACACCAGGAGTCAGTAATACCAATGTACATCTTGATGAATCTTCAGGCTTATCTGTTCAACCAAGGCCGTATACATGAAGATTACCCCTCAGCCAAAATTTGGAGAATACATATGAACAGGAAAACACGCCTTACATGCCTGCTCTGTTCTGTGTTTCCACATGTCCACCTGTGGAATACAACATTCAGAGATGATTGATAATTTCTGTGACTATGATCTTTGTATACATGCCAATTTGCAATTAGTCTCTTCAGGTCAAAAAATGGAAGCAGTGTAGATTATGCCATACTGATGATATTTTAAAATAAGAGTCCTATGGCCAAGAAAATTCAGATATTGGTTCACATAATGTCACCTTTATAGTGGCAATTAGTATATTAAGAAGTATGAGCAACCCTGCCATAAAATTCCATTTTGTTTGGTACTGTGCTTCTAAAACAGAAAAGCATGAAATTTCTTCAGCGGTACCGGTACCTTTAATTCCATGTGTTCATGAAATGATGCACTGTGGAAAGCCAGAATATTATTGTGTCAATTTGTTTCACTTAAGAACCCTGAGGGGCTCACATGACCAAGATGCCATGACACACATAACACACATGAACTCTGGCGGATGTTCTAAGACGCTCTAAGATGCAGGCATTTGACTTGGTCATCGCATCTGTTATGTACATAGCATACTCTCCCACCTCTTAAAGTTGACCTGTTTTATCATCTTCTTTAGACACTGGGAGCTAAATTTGTGGAGACTCAAGTAAAAACCATCCTAAATAACTACTTCAGAAATGAACAAATTATCGTGTAGTGCACCAAAGGAGAAGCAGAGAATAGGTCTACTGTCTCCTTCCTTCCTCAGCTACTGTTTTCCAGGATGTAGTTTGGGTGGTTGGGCTGAAGCACAAGCCTCATCAAAGAGTTTGCCTTTGAGAAGCGATTTCTTAGTTTGCTTCTGAAGTAACTTACAGTGGTGTTCCTTTTATTAGGTTCCATAATGGAATGCTACAAGGGTTTTGCTTTTCTCTTTGATGCTTTTCAAATTATAGTAGAGGCATCCATATAGCCAAGTGGAAACAGATTAAGAAGCAGGCATTTAAATATGTCCTTTGGGGTGACTTTGGACTCTTCATCTCCTCAGGGGGACCGAGCAGCTGTACCCTCAGGTTCCCCCCGCCCCCTGCCTTGAACTAATTTGCCAGGAGATTAGAAATAGATTGATGTAAGGGTGTGCAGCCGGGGGTCAAACCATAGGCCCACTGGCCCTTCTAGTTGTTGATGTTTTTGTTCAAGTTCCCAGTGATCTTGGTGCCTCGTGTTGAGTAAGAGATCCAAGAATGTAGCCAGGTTGCTGGACCGAACCCAACTATACAAATTCTGAAGCTTTGCTGGGCTCGAACCAAGAAACACAGGTGGTCTTATGGCGCCTCTTCACTGTCAGCCCAGCCTTACAATAGCATCAAATACCTGGGTGTGTTTATTATTCTCCAACAAATATTTTTCCATTTATTTCATTTTTAAAACAACCAGAGACAAAGCTTATTCAGCTGTAAAAATGAATTTCTGTCCTGATTCAGTTGACTTTCCCTTTGTATTTTTTTCCCCTCAGTATAAAAGAAAAAGGAAAAGTGCTGGGAAAAGCAGTCATCTTCACAAGTGCATCAGTTAGGGAGTCCTTAATTGTAACCTGGCTTTTTTTTTTTTTTTTTTTTTTTTAAGAAGTAGGGATCTTCTGATCATTCCTGGACTTGTCTACAAAGACCCTCTGAATGTTTGTTTCTAAGAGATCTCTACAAACATTAGAGACCCATGAAGCAGAGTGAATTCCCTCAGTGAAAAGGCTAGCCTCTGCCAAGAGTCAAAGGTCAGCCCAGTGGAGTGCCGTCCTCATGGTCAGCCACTACAGAGTGTCTGGAACAGAGTGAGAACAAAAATGACCCGAGCTTGGTGCCCCCTGACTCTTCCGGGAAGAATCCCAGTGAAAAGGCCACTGGGAATTCAGAAAGCACATTTGGAGACTGGGAAAGGGCCAGGCCAAACAGAAGAGAATGGCAATGGAGAGTCAATAAGATAAAGGAAATAAATGACTCAAAGAAGAGTTTTAAGCCAATATTTACACCCATATTGCCATATTTACAGCTTAAACACTATGCCCTGAACATGCAGGAAGTGAGTTTTTATGAGTCTCTTAATGAATGTTAAGTCAATACTATGGCAAACAATGGGCCCCAGTGAGCTCTCCTTGGAAAGCCATAGAGGGACTTACTCAAATGGAGTCAGTCGCTCCAACTCAGCAACTTGAAGTTTTAGAAAAATGATTTTAAAATTGGCCAGCTTTATGGTGCTATAAGTAAGCATGCCTATTATTAGAGGAAACTGAGGCACAGGAATAGAAGACTTCTGTACTACCTGTGTAGCAGTTCTTATTGTCCGTAGAAGCAGTGATCAAAGAACAGCTGTCACCATGACTACCACCATGAGGGAGCAATTACATATGTAGACAAAGCTAATTAAAGGGCGCATTAATAAACTAATGTTCTCAACTGTGATAGCCAGGCAGTAAAAGGGATTTTGTCCATGGGTTGATAAAATGGAGAAGTAACTGTCTTTTTAAAGTCTCCTCTCACGTTCCTAGTTCATTTTGAGGAGAACAGGAGCTCTCACCGATATATAACACAGCCCTTTGGACAGGCCCAGATGAATCAGAAAGGCACCAGCACTCTGGTATTTAAAGACATGCGCAGCAAAAACAACACTTTGTGCTTTGATCTGAACAAGACGCTCAGATGTGTTTTTGAAACTTTGTTATTTTTTGGGTGCCCCATTGTTCAGTGTTCCCAGACTACATTTACAAGTGTAATAGAAAATGACTTCCCTGCCATTCTTTCCAAAAAATGTCAGAGATCACGTAAAATGAACCTCATTCAGAACGAGCCTGGCTTTGGGACACTGTGCCAGGTACCCAGCGTGATGGACTGGGCCTCATAATTGGAGAGCACTTGTTCTTAGAAATAATGACTTTGTAAAAGACACCCCAAAAATCTCATCAAAAAGGGGAAGTGTTCTGGGGCCAGAGCTCAGTTGGTAAAGTTGCACAAGATGGAGACTCGGAGTTTGATCCCTAACATCCACGTAAGAGTTGGGAGTGGCAGCATATGCTTGTAATCCCAATGCTGGGAAGGCAGAGTGGCTTTCCGGCCAGCTGGTCTCACTGAATTTGTGAGCACCAAGTTCAATGACAGAACTTGTTCCATAAATAAATAAATAAATAAATAAATAAATAAATAAATAAATAAATGGACAGTACATAAAGAAGATGTCTGATATCAAACCTTGGCCTCCACATGAACAGGTATATTATATGTGCACTCCCCACACACACACACCATACTCACCCACACAAATATATATGCTGGGAAAAAAAAGGGAGAGGATTCTAGCTGAAGATTCATACACAAATCAGTGGAAAATTGTAGCTACCAACAGTCATATGAGCATGACATCTAATCCTCTCTTCATAGAAACTTAAACTAATTGTCACACAGTTTTGAGGAAGAGATACATAATGAGGAGGATTTGGGACCAGTGAGATGGCTCAGTAGATAAAGGCACTTGCTAAGCAAGCCTAATAGTTGGAATTTGATCTCCAAAATCCACAGTGCACAAAGAGAACCAACCCTAAGACTTGTCCTCTGACCTCTACACATGCGTCATGGTATGCATGTGCCTGCGTCAACTGAATCTTTTTTCCACATTTTTTTTCTTTTTCTTTTTTTTTTTTTGGTTTTTTGAGACAGGGTTTCTCTGTGTAGCTTTGCGCCTCTCCTGGAACTCACTTGGTAGCCCAGGCTGGCCTCAAACTCACAGAGATTCGCCTGGCTCTGCCTCCCGAGTGATGGGATTAAAGGCGTGCACCACCACCGCCTGGCTATTCTTTTCTTAAAAGAAAAGTAATATAATTGTGTAGGCAGATGTTTGTGTAAAGCCGTTACAAAGTAAAACGGTCTGTAGTAAATATAGGTCCAGTTCTGACTGTGAGGCATGTGGTGCTGTGTTTGTCAATGATACATAAATTAACCTTTTTGAACCTCAGTTTAGTCATTAGCAAAACTGATACAGTATCTGCCTCATGGGGTTGTAGTAAAAATGATGCATGTGTTTATTGTGGTACCTTCATATTCATACATTTCCAGGACTCTGGACACCAAAATCTGTGGTTCAATTATCTTACATTAGAGGTAAACATAAAATATTTGCATTTAGCCAACCCCACTTGCCATGTACTTTTGATCATTTTCAGATTACTTATAATCTCTAATATAGTGCAAATGGCATAGAAATATTGCTATATAAGTATTTGTAGATATTTAGATACTTTCCCCCAAATAGTTTCTATTTACAGATGGTCTCCATGGATATAAACCCTAGGGATGGAGAAGGCCAGTTGCACATGACATCATGTAGCACATTGCCTGGCATCTTTGAATAATTGACTCTGGCACCTGATCCTTACCATCTCAGAGATTTTCATCGGTAGGAACCCATGGTGGTTTTCCGAGATACACACTCAGAGAACGCGAGAAACCCAGGCAATAGTGATATACAACACTGTCTTTTCGATAGTTTTGACCTCAGAAACTCATTAAGAACCTGAGGAGCAGCCTTAGTGAGGGTATTAAGATGAAAAAAATTACAAAGAAAAGGAAAGGGGAGATGGAGTTGAGTTCTTACCTGTTGCATTTTTTTTTTTTTTTTTTTTTTTTTTACCAAGATCGTCAGGCAAAATGTGTCAAAATGGGCAGCTTCCAAATCACAAGTTGTTGCTAGTGAAAGATAAAATATTCATTGATGATTCTCAGGAAGGAAGGCATTTTCCTCTTTAGCTCTAGCTCTTTGTGGTTTTAATTCTAGCTTTTTCTATCGTATTTTAAAGATATTCCCTGAAACCCTATATCAATTCACTAATAGGTTTGTGACTCTACACAGTTGGTTAAAAGAAAATTTCTTCTCCTCACACTGTAGAGGTAAGAAGTTAGATGATAGGCCAGCTCGGTCCTGGAGACACAGGAGATGCGTCAGGTGATCTGGACTGAGGCTTCCATGGGCCTGTTGAGAGGAAAGGTTAAACCGGGAGTGGGACTCTGTGGGCTAAAATAATCCAGACAAGACCCACACAGGGCCGGGAGCTGCATCAGCCCTGAAGAATTAATGGCGGTCCGAAGGTTTTCCTGGTCATGTGATAGAGCGGGGATGATGGCTCTCAGGGTAGAACGACTCATCTTGGGAAAACAGAAGCGTCTGTCATAGTGATGAAAGTTTCCATGCATCCAGCATTTGCTATAGTGAAGCTCCTGAGCGAAGTTCAAATTGCGAAGGTCCAGTCTTGAGGAAAACACGTGAATAGAGCATCTCAAATTATTATCACGATAAGATTTCAGTCATCGGAAACTAGATGCAAAACAACGTTTAAGAAACTCAACTGTTGAAGGATGTCATAGCATGAAAATCAGTGGAAGGACTCGGTGGGTAAAGTACTTGCCTCCCAAGCATAAGGACCAGAGTTCAGATCCCCAGCACTGACATAAACCAGATTTTACATGCCCAGCACCAAGATAAACGCAGGGTGGGCATGGTGGACTGCCTATAATGCCAAAACTCAGGAGCAGAGGCAGGAGATCCCCAGAACAAGCTGCCTAGTTAGAGTAGTGGAACTTGGGCTCTCTGGGTTCAGGTGAATGATCTGTATCTATGTGAAAGTGGAAAGGGACAGATGAAGCTTGTCAGACCTCCACCTGCACACATAGGTGTGCCCACGGACATACACAATCACAACTTTATGGATTTACAATCTGCATTGGAATGTCTTAAGTTTTAAAGTATCTTGGTGCTCAAGATATTAAATGCAAATAATTTTTAAGAGAGAACTGTTACTATCATAATGTTTCTGAGAATAAGGTGAATGAGCACTCAATAGAAAAGAAATATGCAGTGATAATTATATAACCAATTTTCATTAAAAACTATGCTATTGCTTGGTCAGGGGTTCACTGTTTTAGTGGTTAACTCTTAAGTTCTTTAAATAACAGTATACTCTGAAAAGAAAAGTTTTGTTGATGTTAGTTCTCTGGGTGCGAATACATGTTTCCCCTTAGAGATTTTATTATCACAAACGTTTGGAGAACAGAAGGTTCCAGTCAGAAGTTACATTTCAATAAACATTTGAATATAACAATTGTAAGAGGCTTACCCAGAAGGGAATGTGTCCAAACTCACTTGATTTGAGAGACTTAATTCCACATTCATATATTAAGACCTTACGGAGCTAGCAAAAGGGTTTCAGAAATCCTGCGTCGGGCCGATGGACGAAGTAGTAAGATTTGCACAGACCATCTTTGCAACACTAAATTCGTGAGTTCTGAATTTGTGGAGGGGTTTCTTTTAGCACTAAGGAAAAATCACAGTGAAGTGTAGACGCAGCAGACCTGTCACTTTCTCATGTTACTGCTTTTCAAAATGAAGTCCTGTAAGAGTCCCTGCTGGAAGAACCGACATAGGAGGACGTCAGGGTGGAAACTGCACGTGAGAAGAGCTTTGCTGCTGAAGAGGATGCTCTCCCGGTGTGCATGTGTAATCATTTACCTGGCCCTGCAAGACAGAGGAAAGTTATAACTGTTTGCAATCATCTGAATCCCCCCTCCATTTGGGTCTGTTTAGGTTCAGGCATGCGCAGAGCTGGCAGGCAGTCATCTTCCATTGAAGGAGAGTCCGGAACGACGGCATGTTCAATCGGGTCCTCCCATCTTCTTCAAATTGGAGTTTGCTATTTTATTTGCAAAAGTTAAAACTATCAGAATTTAAGCACATCTACAGTTAAATATAAATCTCAAAACACTTTTCAAGGACAAATATACTTTTTGTTTGTTTGTTTGTTTTGTTTTTTTCGAGACAGGGTTTCTCTGTATAGTTTTGGTGCCTGTCCTGGAACTCGCTCTGTAGACCAGACTGGCCTCGAACTCACAGAGATCCGCCTGCCTCTGCCTCCCGAGTGCTGGGATTAAAGGTGTACACCACCACCGCCCGGCAAATATACTTTTCTTGGTTTTAATTTTCAACTGTCACAGTACCTGTTCACCGTCAAGAACATTTAAGGACTGGTTTATTTGGATTTTGAGTCTGTCCAACCATTACATCAACAATCAGCTAAAAAAAAAAAAAAAATCAATCTTTCCATAATTAAACTGCTCTTAATTTTAAATGGATATAACTAGGAAGGAACATAGATTGAAGTAAAAACAACACACAGATAACTCTACAGTTTGGTTATATTCTTGAACCTGGCAGGAGATTCTCAATTGTCACACATCTCCAGCCTTGTCTGAATCCCCTCAGTGTTTCTTGGAACAGACTTAATTCTTATATTGCAATGACTGTATGGATATGTTTTGTCTACAGGTACATCGTTAGTTGCAATTTTGCTTTCTGAGATTTCAGGTAAAATACTACATGGAAAATTCTAGAAATAAAAAAAAATTATGCTTTGTTTTGAATAACTTTCCTAGTAGTGAGTTCAACACTCACTGCATGCTACCCCACTGTCTCAAACTTGATTCATCTGCATCTAGATCACTGACTGTCATGATGTTGCGTGTGTTTAAATGGGCCTTATTTAACTCAACAATAGCGCTTCAGTGTAAGAATAATGATGATGATAATGATGATGATGATAATTTTATTGAAGTAGATTGCTATAATTTTTCTACTTTACTATTGTTTTTAATGTCTTCTTGCTGTGCCTGATTTATGAACTCAACTTTATGCCAGGCATGCTGGTATATAGAAGAAGACATAGTTGAAAGAAAATTTGGTACTTTTTTCTTGTGCCCATTAGGATCTTGGATTACATCCTCTGTGGAGGATAGGGGTGGGGCGAGAGGAGAGCTCCTGTGTTAGAGACCATCAGCTCCATAAAAGTCAAAGCTATGACAGAAGAAGGAAGATTTAAGTCTAAGCTCAATTACGAAGCTCAGAAAACCAGCACAAAGGGTTCATACCTTCTTTCATCAGTGATAGCATTTCATTTTCTATATTTATATCCCTGTACACTTGCATGTACAATGGGAGCTTTGTTGGCCCCATTTGTCTGGCCAAAGTTTTGCATCCATTGCCGTGTACCTGGGGTATAGAGGTGCTGGCTCATGGAGTTTCCTTTTGGGCCGTGTTCTAGCTGGCACTGCCCTATTTTCTGCTTCCCTACCCTTCCAAACTTCCTTCATTCAATGACACTCTTATGTTTTATTTCATTCTGATCTAATATGTTTATGTGAGGCCCATTCTCGAATACATAAAAGCCCGTTGTGGGGTGGTAATTATAAACCATGGTTCTCCCTGGCCCCTCCTGTGGTCAGTCGATAAATGTATAATCACCCAGCGACATGAAAACTCAGACTGAGGGGCCAGAGGATTGTGTTGTTTTTTTCTCCACCCTCTGTGAGTCAGAGAAATGGATTGAATCGTAAACCAGAAACCAGCCCTTCAGTTTGATGAGACTCATCCCGAGAGGCAAGTGTCACTACATGTTGGAAGTTTATAAAATGTGATGATCTGCCTTAATCCATTGGCACCAACATGGCCTTAATAATAGCAACATTCTTTGTAAATTAAATAGCGATTTAAAAAAAAAAACTGTCAGAGTCTGTTTATGCTGTGATATACATGTGGACATAGGCATTTACTTTCTTTCCTCTTTTCTACTTTTGCAGTGTTGGGAGTTGAACCCAGGGTATCACGCATGCTAAACAAGTACTTACTTTCCCATTGAACACATTCCCAACTCAGACATTTTCATTATGTCTAAAACTGAGAACAGTTCAACCCATGTGGCATGGGCTAATCATCTGAGAGAGAAACCTAGATGTTTTATGTTAAATGACTAGACCCTTGGTTGATGTTGTATTCTCAATGTCGTTGAGCATCAGAGTCCCTCAGCCCCACATAGTCATTCAGCAAACATGCATTGACAACTTACTCTCTCCTAAGCTGGCATGAAATATGGAGAGGGAGAGGTCAGGGCTCTAAGGAATCCATTCCCATTTCTCTCCCTCTTCTTTAACCCTTTCCAGCCACCCACCAGTAATTCTAGCTTCCCTCATTCCTCACCTATAAGAAGGTCCCCTCTTTCTGGAGGATAAGACAAGACTGGGCTTTGTGGCTGCAAGGCTGCCCCTGCTGAAGGACACTTCCCCCCAGAAATGAGTGATGGTTTGCTTGGCAGATAACCTGGCAAGAGACACAACTCCAGCATGTAACTAAATTATAAAACACATACACAGTTTCTACAAGTAAGTATACGTATGTTTGTTTTTCATTTCTTGTCGTAAGAAATTCCCTGGGATTATATTCGAGTGCAGTGAGCCTCCTTTCCTAAGGTTGTTCAAGGACCCGATGATGGCAAGAAGCAGAGATTGTAACATGAAGTCACCCAGACAGGCTTAAAATAATTTGATCCAGTGGAGAAATTTTTTGACTCGTCTTACAAATAAACCACTCTGAAAGTCATTTCCAAGTCAGGTTTTATCTTGGATACATCTGCTTATAACTCTGGTAATGACGTGTCTGAAGCAGACAGGATATGGCAGACCGGGAGCCAGAGCTGTAATCAGGGGACTTATTATCAAAAGATCTCACTTAATGTTACCCACACACTGCTGAATACTGCACATACCCAGCTTGATACATCCAGAGGTTACTGCATTGTCCCCAGTACTTGAAGGGAAAACAATGTACAGAGTAAGTCAGAGCTACTGTGGGAACAGTCTGTACCCCACATAAGGGCAGCTAGTGGACAAGGGAGTTGGGTGGCCTAAAATTCATTTTATGATAGGCTCACTGGACCATGCCTCTGAGAGGAGGCTGTCTGCACAGAGAAGCGCCCTTTTCATGGTTGCGCAGAAGTTCTGAATGGGGTGGCTTTTGGCTAGCATCCTCATCTTGCCAGGGTGGGTGTCTGGAAATGCTTCTGGGCCAGGAGGAAAGGAGGCAGATCTCACATAGCTGAGACTCGAGAAGATCTGTCACACTGATAGGGAGGGAACAATGCCAGATCAGGATGGCATTCTTTCCATCCTGGAAGTTTAGGACCCTTCAGTGATTCTGGGTTGTAGGCTCATCTGAGTAAGGAGCATGGCTGCTCCACTCTCTCCCTCTTCCGGAGAATTGTCAAGACTCAGGTTTTCCCCAGAGCTGGAATCACTGCCCTGCTGAGAGAGTGCAGAGTAAATTCCCCAGAAGGCTATGTCTCCTGCATTCTGACACCCAGATCAGGGCTTTAGTTTAAGTCTAGTCCAAGGGCATTGCTAAAGCTTGGACTGATAGTTTCGTTCCTATGTTTACTGTTACATGTTGTTTCCATGGAATGAAGTTGGGTCCCATTAATTTATTGAATCTTCTATACCTTAATAAAATCTTCTTTTGAGTGTGTGTAGCAGTGTAAGAAGCAAAAAATTAGCATACTGTTCTAGCTCAGGTACACACACACACACACACACACACACACACACACACACACACTGACAGAGCTATCCATAAAATTATATGGGAGAAACTACCAGAAAGTAGATACGTAGGTGTACAATTGAGACTTTTTTTTGAAAGAGACAAGGCAAATGGATTTTAAAATTTTCCTTCTATGATTGAGCTTGTTATAAAATGAAGGCATCAATACTTGACATTGCCCATAGCACTCCAAGGGAAAATTCTGTAAAGGAAATATCTATTCACTTATTACCCAAATGTAAATTATATGTGCTCTTGAAGGATGCCCTTTATTTAATTTTAATGCATTTTAAACTTTAATAGGGATTACTCTACATGATTCATTCACTTTTCAATCCCATTAGCACATAAAACTTGAGAAAGAGATTCGATTTTCTGGTAATTCCAAGTTTTTTTTTAATGTAGTTTATCACATAAAATCATCTCTTCCAATGAAGAGGGATTTAATATTTGTTGGAGAAATTTCAATATGATGTGTTAGCTGTGATCTACCGTGATCAAGTAATGGCTTTCTCTGTTTCCAGCTAAAAAGGAGTCTTCCATTTTCATTCCCACCCCTAAAGCAATCATTAGTTCACAATAAAACCAAGACATAGTTGCTCTTTAAAGGAATATTTTGACATTTCTGTGAAAGAATTACATGATTAAAGAGATTCAATTTTCTGCACGTTATTTTATGTACATTATGAAGTATGAGATTTTATATTTGAATAAATTCAGTAGTTTAGAACTTTGTATTTGATACTTGCAATGTTTAAATTGAAGTATGAGAGAGATACTCTTTCAACAGGATTAGGGTTACTATTCATTGGTTGAATCTTAGAGCAGCATGAATGAGGCCTTGACCCTGCAAAATAACAACAACAAAAAATGCTTAGGTCATGATTTGAAGTATTTTTGTCTTTCTGGAAAGAGAAAAGAGAAGTTCACTGGTAACTTTGATGCAAATTGGAACTTGAAAAATGCCAGACAAGAGGCCTCCAAAATTGAGACAGAAGGGGAGAAGGCAAGGCTGAGGCTGGATGGATTACATTGCAGGGGAGAACGATACACAGCATAATCGAAGGCAGAGTGGTAGGATAGCTGAGTCCCCGGGGCAGCACAGGGTAGTCTAGTTTGAGTAGAAAGGAAACTGCATGCATAGAAGAGTCAGACTATAGTCTAGGTGGGAGCCACGCTGTGAAAGTCCTTGCATTCTGCACATAGGCAGTGATATCCTGCTAAGGGTCAAGTAGATAGATACTGGGGCCAGTGAAAGGCAGTCCAGACTCACAATGTCCTCTGAATTTCTACTCCTCTGATGAGGCCGCTGAATGTAGAGGTGGCAGAAATGCTAACAATCTGTTATGGGGAGTGAGGCCAAGTCAGCTCTACCACACTAAAGCTGTTGGTTGAGCTCTAGGAGTGAATTGCAAAGAGAAAAGACAAGAAGAGGGGGAAGGAGAAGAGGAAAAGGAGGGGGAGGAAGAGTAAGAAGAGATGGAGAAGAAGGAAGAGGAGGAGACAAATGAACAAACAGTCCAAGGGTAGACCCTGTAGATCGCTTCCTTTAAAGAGTGAATAGTGAGGGGAACGTGGAGATAGACATGGATGGGGACAGGAGCCAGAAGGAGATTAAGCTGAACGTGAGTTGAAGAAGCTGAACTGAGGAAATGCTGCTGATCTGGAAATGAAAAGAAATCTGGGGTTTTGAGAGAACAGATTTAGGAACACGATAGGGATAAAAGTCAGAATACCTAAGGTTAAGATTTATGTCAGCAGCCTACGAGTTCATGTTTATTAGTAACCAGCTTCCGGTCATATTCAAATGAGTCCATTGTCTGAAGAAAACCCAACCTAGATAATTAAAATAAACACAGGAATTAGACCACAGTGGCTAAGTCACCAATTCAGTAGCAAAGATTTTGGCAAACTTTCCACCACTCACCTTGTTTGGAACACTTTGGTGATATCCAAGTTTTAAGATTCTCTACTTGAATTTGTATATTCATAGGAAGCCTCAAAGTTAATCTGTGAACAATTAGCTGGAAGTGTGAGCTGAATTCTTTTGTATAAATCTATTAGGGAAGTGAGTGAGTGAGGACTAGTAAGTACTGTGAGGCTGAATCATTTGTCTCTCTTTGCTCCATGAAGATTTAACAAATACAGTACATGGTGGTTTGAATGAGAAAGGCCTGCAGAGGCTCATGTATTTGTATGCTTAGTTCCTAGTTGGTGAACTGTTTAGGAAGGATTAGGAGGTGTGACCTTGTTGGAGTAGGTGTGTCACTGGGGGTGGGCTTGAGGTCTTAAAAACCCATACTAGGCCCAACTTTTCTCTCTTTCTCCTTCCCTCCCTCCCCCTCCCCCCGCCTGCAGATCAGGATGCAACGTCCCCAGTTACTGCTCTGTACCATGCCTGTCTGCTTCCTGTCATGACAATCACAGAATAACTCTCTGAAACTGTAAGCAGGCTCCCAATTAAATGCTTTCTGTTATAAGAGTTGCCTTAGTCTGGCGAGGGTCGAGGGAAAGAGAGCTTGGGTGAGTGGGAGATCCCAGCTGGATCAAGAACAGAGAGGGAGAACAAGGAATAGGAGACCATGGTAAATGAAGACCACATGAGAATAGGAAGAAACAAAGTGCTAGAGAGGCCCACAGAAATCCACAAAGATACCCCCACAACAGACTGCTGGCAATGGTCGAGAGACAGTCCGAACTGACCTACTCTGGTGATGGGATGGCCAAACACCCTAATTGTCATGCTAGAAACCTCATCCAACTACTGAGGGATCTGGATGCAGAGATCCATGACTAGGCCCCAGGTGGATCTCTGGGAGTCCAATTAACGAGAATGAGGAGGGTTTATATGGGCGAGAATTGTTGAGACCAAGGTTGGGTAAAGCACAGAGACAAATAACCAAACAAAATGGAAACACATGAAATATGAACCAATGGCTGAGGGGTCACCAACTGGATCAGGCCCTCTGAGTGGGTGAGACAGTTGATTGGCCTGATCTGTTTGGGAGGCATCCAGGCAGTGGGACTGGGTCCTGTGCTCATTTTCATGAGTTGGCTGTTTGAAACCTGGGGCCTATGCAGGATTGCTTGGCTCGGCCTGGGAGGAGGGGACTGGACCTGCCTGGACTGAGTCTACCAGGTTGATCTCAGTCTGTGGGGAAGGCTTTGCCCTGGAGGAGGTGGGAATGGGGGGCGGGCTGGGGGGAAGGTGAGGGAGGCTGGAGGGGGGAGAACAAGGGAATCTGTGGCTGATATGTAGAACTGAATTGTATTGCAAAATAAAAATTTAAAAAAAAAAAGAGTTGCCTTAGTCATCAGGTTTCCTCACAGCAATAGAACAGCAACTAAGACACAGTACAACCAGTTACAGTTGAATTTTAGATAAACAACCATTGATTTTTAGTGTAAGTAAACATACTTACAAGTATATCCCATACAACATTTGGGATATACTTGTAAGTCTTAAGTGTTTGCCAACTTGGCAGGATCTAGAATAACCAGAGAGACACACCTGTAGGTATGACTGTGAGGGATTATCTTGATTAAGTTAATCAAAAGCAGGTAATCTGTTGTAAGTAGATGGCCTCTTCCCTGAGCTGAGGTTTTGGACTGATTAAAGGAGATCTCTCTAACAGGGCATTGGTCACTCTGCTTCCTGACTGTGGACACAATGTGAAAAATGTCTCAAGTTTCTGCTGTCATAATTTCTGTGCTATGATGACTATGCCTTTGGTTCAGGAGCCAAAATAAACCCTTTCTCCCCTAAGTTGCTTTGGTCCGGCTATGTTTGTCAAGGCAGCAAGTAACTAAGGCTTATTTCCATGTAATATTTGGTTCTGCGTGTTTACATACTAAATGTAACTTTGACCCATTTTATAAGCGACACATTATTTTATACACAGACCCCAAACTTGTTACATAATTTTCAGGGTCCAATGCAGAATGAAAATGTGAGGTCTTGGTTCAAATACTGTTACAATTTTTAAGATATTGGCCTCAGAGCACCATGGAGCATGCAGCCTTTCTAATCATGGGACCTTGAATGAAACTTGCTCTGTTCTTCCCATTTGGCATGGTTTATTTGGCTACATTAATATATAAAATAAATAAACAGAAATAGTGTGTCTCAAGTGAACTTTTGATGAAAGAGTCTAAAGTGGGTCATTGAGTGTATCTTGATTATAAAAGTACATAAGGATAGAGTCCACATATAAGCTACTCTGTTTTTCTATCACGCCTAGCAGGTGGAAATTAGTTTAAATACATGAAGTGACCATCTCACAGTTACATACAGTACACATTTTCCTTGAAGTGATATTTAAATTAAATAAAGATACATTTCAAACCAATTACAATTTCCACTTGAGTACTAAGAGATCAGGTGATTAAAGTGAATTGTAACAACATATGTGCTAACACTTTCTTGTTTGTTTATTATGTAGCATGCATGTACATTGTACATTTACACGTATTTCAAAATGCTCCGGTTGATGCATGTATGACCTCATTAACAGTAAATACCAAATTATCTTCATGTCCTGAGACTGCCTACAAATAGCAGACAGATCCTGTTTTGGTTTTCCACAGGGATAATCCCCATCTATCTGCAAAGCCTTCCAAGTGATGACTCACCAGTCTTTAAACGTCGGAGGCTGTCTTGTTGGTATTAGTCAATTCTCGTTGCCCTCGAAGTCCCAGGAGGAGAACAAATGAGGGGCGCCCCAGTGCCAGAGGCTGTGTCTAACACTCCATGTCCTTTCCTGACCACTGTGATGCTCTTGATTCTGGTCCCTGCTGCCATTCAAACTATGAGAAGATCTTCCGTGGGAGGCTCCCGCAATATAGTGTGTTATGTCTCCAGGGTACAGTCCTTTCATTGATGTCTAGCAAAGAACTTGGGCATTCCAAGGATGAGGGGTACTAGGTCATGGTGGCCATCTCCAGCCCTCAGCTTGCTCAGCACTATGTATGGAAGTCAGGTGATATGCTGTTTAATTCAGGGTCCTATCTGTCACTATCTAGTGGAAAAGGGGCTTTGCTTCACACCCACCATTCTGACTCGGAGCCCAATTATAATCAGAATTTCTTAGCAGATATTGGGTTCCAGGAAAGTGAAGGCTATCGTAGGCTTTTGCTTGGGTGACCCTGACTAGCCTATGATGGCTTCAGAGGCTTGTGTGTTCAGTGCACACAGGCATATGGATATGCGGTAATGTTCATTTTTGATCCTGCCAGAACTAGAAAAAGGCACCTTGTGTAGCCCGGGCTGGCCTCAAACTCACAAGTTGAAGCTGACCGTGAGCTTGTGATCCTCTTGCTTCTGCAAGTTCTGGGATTCAGGCATGTACCACCATGCCCAAATAGATATTTTGTCTCCTGAAATGTGATTTATAAGTTGCTCAAAGGTCTAAAATCTACTTAAACGTTTACAACTTATTTTATTTAACATACTTAGAAACATACCAGTAACATGACATGGTTAGTCAATACCAGCTTAAATTGGTAGCAAAATAACTCTTTTCTAATTCAAATACATGATTTGCTGCAATTGCAACAAAGCACCTGGTACAAGCAGTTTAAGGAGCAATCAATTTATTTTAGCTCACAGATTAAGAAGGCATATAGGTTACTTTTCCAGGCAGGGGCATGAAGTAGCTGGTCAGATTGCATTCAAAGTTAGGGTACAAAAGGAGATAAATGTTAATGTTCAGCTGGCTTCATCCTTTCCCAGCTTTTATTCAGTCTGGAACTGCAGTCAATTGGATGGCATGGTCAACATTCATGGTGGGTCTTCTTCCACCACAGTCAATTCGATGGCATGGTCAGCATTCCTGATGGGTTGGGAAACATCATTAGAGAATATCCTCAGATTTGTGTCTCATAGGTATTTCCAAATCCAATCAAGTTGACAGTGCAGATCAGTCAGCATCAACCCACCCCTAGTCAACTTGATACCTAAACACACAGTTTTAATCAAAAAATTCTATTGTTGCCTATTCTAAGGCTCATGGCCATTTGATAATTCAAAATTTATTTCTAAGAGTGCTCCAAATATTGATAGTTTTATTATCATTTGAGCCCAAAGTTCTAGTATTATCATAAACTAGAATACTGTCAACCTGCCTTCTAAGTATTTGTGTTTATACCTATGGACAAAGGCTAGTGTTAGCCTTAATCAGGGGGGAAGGAAGAATGTAAGAGCTGGAAGACATGGACTTGAAGGGCTACAAAATGCCATTGTCTGGGCATGACACCGTCATTAGAGTCACAAACTCACGACAAATGCTGTAGCAAACTCCTTGAGAGAAGAAACAGAAAGTTGTGGATCATTTTAGCTCATGGTTTTAGAAGGGTTGAAGTCCACCATGACATAGAAGGCATGGCGGTGAGCATGTGAAGCAGGTGGGCAGAGAGAGAGAGAGAGAGAGAGAGAGAGAGAGAGAGAGAGAGAGAGAGAGAGAGAGAGAAATACTGGTGCTCATGTTGCTTTCTCCTCTTCTTTTTGATGCAGTCTGGGAGCCCTGTCCGTGGAACAGTGTTAGTTATCCACATTCCCCCCTCAGTTAAACCTCTCTGGAAACAAGCACCCTAACAACTAAGTTGATAATGAAGATTGAATATCACAACTGCTAAATTTTATATCATATGTTTTTAAGCTTTTAAGGTCTAGCTATTAGTGTATTATTGATTCTATTGTATTAATAATTTATTGTATTAATGATTACTTATTAATATATATATGATTTTTCCTACTTCTAAATATACACTAAACTAAATGGTTGTAATATTTAATAAGTACTAAACTATGATGCCAATGCTAAGCAGTGGCTTTTCGTAGCCCAGTGCAGTGTTTTAGTTTTGAGAAGAGAATTTTATCTCAGAAGTGACCCAGAACTTAGCTTATCCTTTAAACTGGATATATATCAGGAGATAACTTATGGACTCAAATAACAAAATTAAATTTCAAGGTTGTGTGAGCATACGGTTGTCTTAGGGGAATGTTTCATTTACATTTTTCAAAAGCAAAAGGATTTCATTATTCTCCAGTTTCAAGTAGCAGGGTAAGAGCAAAATAACATTAGCAGTTAATTGATCCTGAAGATCTCTAGTAAGTGCTAACTGTGTGAGTTTGGGTTTATTGTTGATTTTTTGTGTGTCCCTGTTACCTCTTGTAAATTCAATTGCCGTAAGGATGTCTTTAACAAGAGAGTGTGCTATTGAATAAACAATTGGCTTTTCCTCAAATTTGTTTAAAAGTGTTTCATTCCTGTAAAGGTTACTTACTCAGTCTTTGCCATTGGCTACTAATTTTTCCATATGTACTAACCAATAAACTCTGTGAATCTAGATGAAGACTATCAACAGAGACCCACATACCATATGTCTAGATATTTACAAACAATAGACCAAGCTAATGCATGGTAAGTTAAATATATCCTGACTTACAACTTGACAGGCCCCAATTCTCAATGGCTGGCAGTTACTCTGGAAATCATTTTCAGCATCTTTACTTGATGCGGTTGGATAAGAAGAGCTGGTCCAGCCTCTGGCCCTTGGTCTGTGTGTTTTCTCCTCCACCTCCAATAGCCACTTCCACTCTGAAGATCCTCAAATATATCTGGTACTCCAGCTTGTCTTTCCAATCTTCTTTCATATTTTCATAAATAGTTACCTATTTATGGTGATGTATCAGTGTGGGTACCAGAGAGTGGGTATGCATTGCTCAGACTGAGACACACTAGGTAAGGGAAGATCAGGACTTGGGGATAGATTAGGGTCATCAAGTCAGCCACTTCATGGTATCCAGATACCCAGAGCATGGTCTAGTTGTTAGGGTTGGCCAGCCTCTCAGTGAACATATTTTCTTTGATAGGTGAATTTTCCATTCTGTGGGAACAGGATCATTTAAAGGGAAATTAAGACATGGACCTTGAGTGCAGATACTCATTGGTGGGCAGTATTTCTTGGTATGCGTTTTGACATGTTAATTAAAACAAACAAACACCCAAAACCAAACAACAACAACAAAACTCCAATGATGTTATTAACTTTTTTAAAAAAGATTTTAAAATTTGTTTTTAATTTGTGTTTTGGGTATTTTGCTTGTATGTATATCTGGGCACCACATGCATATGGTTGATGCAGAGGTAAGAAGAGGGTGCTGAATTCTGTGGAACTGGAGGTACAAACAGTTGTTAGCCACAACCTGGGTGCTAGGAACTGAACTGAACTGAACCTGGGTTCTCTGGAAGAGCAGCAAGTGCTCTGAACTGCTAAGGGTGTTTTTAAATTGGAACATTAATGCATGTTGGAAATTGGTGATGCATATTGGAAAATTTTGAGACTTTTTGACCATGGACCAATGTATGTTTGTGCATACATGTCTGCACATGTGAAACACCTCCACCTGACAAAAGCTACTCTAATCTCTGATGTCAGGAAGTGCTTACTCCTCTTCCTTCAATTGCCTCCTTTTTAAAAGATTTATCCTTCTGTGTGTGTGTGTGTGTGTGTGTGTGTGTGTGTGTGTGTGTGTGTGTGTGAGAGAGAGAGAGAGAGAGAGAGAGAGAGAGAGAGAGAGAGAGAGAGAGAGAGAGAAGGCACCAGATCCTCTGGAGCTGTAGTTACGACTGATAGTGAGCTATTGGCTGGTGTAGCCCAATGTGGGTGCTGGGAACTGAACTCAGGTCTTCTGGAAGAGCAGCAAGTGCTTTAAACAAGCCGTGTCTTTATTTCTACCTTGATCTACCTTTTTTCCACATGGTCTTCACATTTTGTTGACTGTATCTGCTTGATATTCCCCAGTCTCTAAGAGTCATTTTTTTCCCAGGGCTATCGTTTCTTGCCTAGGTTCTTATATCTGTTTTCCCCAACATTTAATATATATGTTGCAATCAGAGCACTTTATTGAGGTTCTGGGGAGTGGATACTGAACCTCATGCATGTTAAACATTCTCTTTATTATTGAACTACCCCTCTAAACTCAAGTATATTCACTTATAAATGCCATGTGGTGATATTTTATTTGTGCTGAAATGTGGTGATATTTTATTTGTATGTTAATAAATAAAGCATGCCTGGAGATCAAGGAGGAAAAGGCCAGCCATTTTTAAGTAAAAATAGAAATCAGGCAGTGGTAGCACACGCTCTTAATCCAATCATGTGGCAGGCAGGGTCTCTGTGTGTTCAAGGACACACTAGGGAACAACCAAGCGTGGTGACACACGCCTTTAATCCCAGTACTAACCATAGAGACCTGGAGGTCTGTATAGACAGGCAGTGACAAGGAAGTCAGGTAGCTGGGCTAAGAGCCAATGAGAGGGCAGAACAGCAAGGCAATAAAGGCATGGGTAAGACAGGAAGTAACACACATTTGGAAGCTGCAGGGCTGGAGAGGTAAGGTTGGTGACAATCACTATTTCCCTGATCTCTAAGGCTTTCACCCCTATATTTGGCTCTGTGTTTCTTATTTAATAAGACTGTTTAGAAGTTCGTCTACAATGCCAGATAGCTCTAAGATCTATCTGGTTAATATGGAAACTCCACTAAGACATATTCTAATGTTAAAAAGAAACAAAGTTTGGGGCTTTGAGTAGAGTTCTCTTTAATATAAGAAAATAAAATAATAGTTATATTTAGATATCAAACAGTTGATGAAAGGGTTACCTGATTGGCACAGATATTTACAATAGGTGTTTCAATCTGGGATAATTAATGGTGTAACCTCTTGATTGTTTTAGTTTTTGAAAATGTGAATTACTGGATTAAAAATCAAAATTCATTTTAAAATGTAATCTATTTGAGATAATTATATTAGTATGTACTATGGTGTGATTACCTGTTATAATGTATTATGAAAAATTTAAAGTCACAGAGTAAAATAATGGGTTAGGAATTTGGATCAGTCAGTTAAGTGTCTGCTGCATAAACACGAGAATCGAGTTCAGATTGGCAGCACTCACAGCCCAGGGGTACACATCTCTAACCCAGTGCTGGGGAGACAGGGGCAGGAGGGTCCCTGGAGATCATCGGCCAGCCAGCTTAGCAAACTTGATGGTTCATTAAGAGATGCTGTCTAAAGAAGTAAGTTGGAGAGTGACTGAGAAAGACACTGGATGTTGACCTCTGGACTTCATATACTTTCATACCTGCATTCACACATGTACACACTTATGAACACGTGCATACCCAACACACAGAAAGAAAAGAGTAAAAAAAACCCACGCATGTCTAGTCATGCCATTGTTTTGTTTAAACTATTTTGGAGCCCACCATTGCCTTCATTATACTTTGATGACTTCCACTGATTCTTAACTTGACAGGATTCCCAAGTTCTTGGAGACAAATCTCTGGGCACGTCTGTGAGAGATTGTCTAGATTAGGTTAAGTGAAGTGAGAAGAAAACCCTAAATGCAAGCAGCACCATTCCCTAAGCTGCCATTCTAGTTTGCGTGAAGAGAAAGAAGCTAACTGAACACCAACACTCATTGCTGTCTGCATCCTGACTCTGCAGTGTGGCCAGGCACCCCATGTCCAGTTGCCAGTGTTCCTGTTGTTACTTTACCATCATGGGCTGTTTCTCCTGGGACTATAAGCCAAATTAAACCATTCCTACTTTAAGGCTTTTTTTGGAGGGGTGGGGTTCAGGTATTTTATCACAATAATGAGACAAGTAACCAACACAAGCACCAAGTAGACCATTAGAGTGACACGTACTTTGGTGATAACCAGCTGCTCTCTAATTGGACTTAAGACCTGCTCAGTAAGAGGAAACACATTCCTGGTACTGGAAACCTAGCTAACTCTTCAGTGCTAGAGAAATCACAGTTATTGGAGGAGAATCTACAACCAATAATTTACTAAAGTAGTAAAATCCTTAAGAACAATCTATAAACATGTGTCTTTATTACACAGATAAATGTAGTTTGCTGTGGAATTTTCTTTTTGTACACTGACGATTTGTTACTCAGATTGGTTTAATCGAAAGCTAGGCACAGAGGATGCAGGGAAGAAGGGCAGAGACATGGAGAGTCACCAGCCAGACACAGAACAAGACGGATACACAAAATGGGATAGAGGTCAAAGCCATATGGTAGAACATAAATTAGTTTAAGTTGTAAGACCTAGTTAGTAACAAGCCTAAGCTATTGGCTGAGTTTTCATAATTAATAGTAAGTCTCTGTGTGGTTATTTAGGAGCTGGCCGGTGGGACGGAAAAAGTCTAGCTACAGTAGTCTTCACTCCTCATTTAGGAAACTTCTCTTTGCAACAGATGGAGACCACTACAGAAAACCACAATCAATTAAAATGCAGAGTTGTGGAGCCCAGTCCCAGTGGAAACTCTCCTTTTGAAAACACTTCAGCAGACTCTACTGTATTCTATGATATGGTATTACAATCTGAATCTGAAATATTTCCTTGTTTGGGGAGGGTGTAGACCCTTTAAAATGTTGGTCCTTGCAAGCAGTAGTGGGTCACTAAGGGTGGGCTTTGAAGTTTATAGTCAAGCCCTATTCCAATCTGGCTGTGTGATTCATGGCCCACCATGATGTGAAGGGTCTTTACCAGACATTCCCACTGCCATAAACCTCACCATGCTTTCCCTGCTGTGATGGTCTAAGATAGTCTGAAACTGAGTCAAAATATACCTTTCTGCCCTGAAGTTGTCTTTGCCAGGTATTTTGGTCACCGATATTTGATTTAAAAAGGTCACCAACACAGCCATGAGTGCTATAACAGTCTCTTGTGCCTGAATCTCATATTTGTAATCCTTATCTTGCCTGACTAGACCAACCTGTTCATCCTAACTCAGTCTTCAGTATTTGACTCAAAAATTTCCTCCTAAGTTGAATTGTGATTATCCTTTCTGCTCTTTAATCTCTCTATAGCTTTATTATTGGGACCACCTCTCTGTACTATAATTACTGACACATGATTTCTGGTCTGGGCTGGACACTCACTAGTGATGAAACTATCTTGTATCCATTTCTGTATCTGAAGCACAGAGCACAGGGCCTGACACAGGACTAGTTCAAATAATGAAAAGATAAATGGATGAATGAGTGAGTGATGAGTGCAGTATTTGCAATGTAGTCATCTCCCTTATAGTACCATGACAGGGGCCCAGACAAAGCTCATGAAATGACATTGTTTTGCACCTGACAGTCCAGGGTACCTGAATGATAGAGACCTGATTCAAGTGCAGCTTCTATGAGTACCCAAAGATTCTTTCAGCTCTTCATATCTACATTAGAATTTTCCTCTGAAGCGTGGTCCCATGGGTTTCCTGCTTCTACCTGAATAGTTCAAGCCAAAATTGTTCTTTGGCTTTCTGAAAAAGAGTCAATTTCCCCAATGACCTTTCCAAATTTTCCCTGGAGCAATTTCTGTTGAGGGAGATTACAAAACTCCCACCTCAGAGTCAGGGATCAGCCTTGGAATGAGAAGACACAAAAAAGAGGAAAAAAATGTGGGTTTTCTTAATAAATAATACTCATGTGTAATGATCAAACACAGTGTTTCATTCTCTACCTAAAGCTGCCAAAGAGAAGAGGAGGGCCGTTCATCATTCTGGGAACTGAGGTTTAAATCATTCCATACTTCACAGAACAAGTATTCATCTAAAGTGAGGAATTTAAATTATTTTTATCTTCTTGTGGTGCTGGGATTTTTTTTTTAATTGTAAGAATGTGCTGTAATTGCTTTCGGAATGAACTTCCTTGCAGGGTCAAGGAGAGGGGTCCAAAAAGGCTTACTTCCGACTTAAGCTCCCTCCTAGCCCCGACCTCTGAACTTGTCCAGCACATCCAATAATGCCATCAAATTGTGAATCAGTGAGTTGATGAACTGCTATTTAGGTCAGAGCTTCATGATTTAAATTACTCCTTGATGATCTGATCCACCTGCTGGGGACTAATAACTCGCAGACCTTTTGTGGGGGGTAGTTGCTATCCAATCCATCACATTTTCTACTTTCAGATAACTTTAAAACTGAATTACAGAATGTGAATTCTGAAAGAAACGCATATTTGGATTCCAACTTGCAGCTGAGATATTTGCTCAAGAGCATAAGGTATTAGAATTTAGAATTTTGGAATGAAATTTCTGTGCTCATTCATGTTGTGATCAAATTTAAAGCTCTTCTCTCACTTACTCTGTCTCTCTCAGAATATGTTATTTTCTTCTTACCTCTTCTTGTGATGGTGTTAGATGACTCTTTAAGGAAATACATATGCCTCTTCTTGGAAGATTTGTTATGGATGGGATATGGAATGTCTCTCATGACCACACATGTTGAATGCTTAGTGACCAGTTGTTGGTAATATTTTTGGAGATCACAGAAACATCAGGGGTTGAGCCCTAGCTGGACAAAGAAGGTCTTTGGAGGTCACTTGTGGTAGTATTGTGTTCCCCAAAATATTGTGCACACTAATAAACTTTTCTGGGGTCAAAGAACAGAATAACCACTAGATACAGAGGCTAGAAAATGGTGGCACTCACACCTTTAATCCTAGCATTCCAGAAGCAGAAATCCCTCTGGATCTCTGTGAGTTCAAGGCCACAATGGAAGCAGCCAGACATGGTGACACATGCCTTTAATCCCAAGAAGTGATGGAAGAAAGCAGAAAGATATATAAGGCGTGAAGACCAGAAACTAGAAGTATTTGGCTGGTTAAGCTTTTAGGCTTTTGAGCAGCAGTTCAGCTGAGATCCATTTGGATGAGGACATAGAGGCTTTCAGTCTGAGGAAACAGGATCAGCTGAGGAATTGGCAAAGTGAGGTAGCTGTGGCTTGTCCTGTGGCTGTGGCTGCTTCTCTGATCTCCCAGCATTCACCCCAATGCTGTGGGATGTTCTATATGGCAAATGTGTTGCTAATTAGTCAATAAATAAAGCACTGATTGGCCATTGGCTAGGCAGGAAGTGTAGGCGGGACAAGGAGGAGAATAAAGCTGGGAAGTGGAAGGCTGAGAGAGAGACACTGCCAGCCACCACGATGAGAAACAGCATGTGAAGATGCCGGTAAGCCACGAGCCATGTGGCAAGGTATAAATTAATGGAAATGGATTATTTTAGGCTGTAAGAACAGTTAGCAAGAAGCCTGCCATGGCCATACAGTTTGAAAGCAATATAAGTCTCTGTGTTTACTTGGTCGGGTCTGAGAGGCTGTGGGACTGACAGGTGAGAGAGATTTGCCCTGACTGTGGGCCAGGCAGGAAAACTTAAGTTACACCCCAATAACTGTCACCGGGTTTGATTTTATTAATAAGACTATTTAAGATTCCTGCTGCATCTGGCGCCCAATGTTCGTGGTACGAATTCACGAAAAAGCCGCTTGCCTATGGCCTTGCGGGCCCTAGCTCAGACCCAAGCTACACTCAGCCGGTTGTGGTGGAGCACACTGGTTGGATTTACTGAAGGAGGCAGAGGCAGGAGGATCCCGAGTTTGAGGCCGGCCTAGGAGGCTTGTTGAGGAGAAGCTTCGGCCAGGGCCCAGGCACAAATGGTGGCAGTGGGACCTTGGAGGCAGAGGCTGCCGCTCCGAGTTGCCGGCTGCTTCTCATCGTGTTGGTGACTGCGGTGATGCTGCTACCTGGGGGGAAGGGTTTACTGCTGCTTGTTCAGAGTACAATTGCCAGGGCCATCCTGTTTCAAGAAAGTTTTGGCAAAGGTCAGTTTGGAAAAGTTTGGCAAGACAAATGCTGTGAAGATTTTCTGTTCTAGGGAAGAATGTTCATGGTTCCAAGAGACAGACATTTATCAGACTGTGATTGCTCCAACACAGGAGGCACGAACAAACAAACAAACAAAAAAAACCCCAAAAAACAAAACCAAAAAAAAAAAAAAAACTGCAGGGAACCATGATCACGCCTAACAGCAACTTTGAACTCTTCAAAAGGATGACAGGACCCCACAACATGATTCCACATGGACTATGATAAAGCCATTAAGCTGATTAACACCAAGGAAAGATCGACTTTGGACTACAAACTGCTCAGGACAATTTTGAGATGGCTAGCTGACTAGCTGAGATGATTCAGCCTGACAGACTACTTGAACAAGGACTTGAAACAAGCCCTGCATTTTCTCATTGTGCAGTGACTGGACAAATGATACAGGACTTGACAATTAATCCAAAAAATTTCTTTTCAGGATCCATTAAAGATCTCTTCACCCCCAAAAAGCAGGAAATAATTTTAAGAACACGACACCCACATTCCCAAGAGGTGAGGTGGGTGCTTTTTTGTTGTTTAATGAGTTATGAATATTGCCATTGTTTATGATGGTTGGTTACAAGTTGTTAATTGTTAATAGGAAAAAAGCTGAACAAGGAGATTAGATTCAGAGTTTTTGTTTAAAAAAAAGAGAAAGAAAAAGAAAAAAGAGAATATGAATGTGATAAGATAAAAAGGTTAATTATTGAATCTACTTTTAAAAAGGAACTACTTGTTTTAAATAGGATAAGTAATGAAATTTTTTGTCTGAGTTTATCAAATGCTACTGGACTGGACATTGTTAATATATATTATGGAGTTTTTTGTCTGAATCTGTCAAATGTTAATGGACTAGACATCATTAATGTATTTCTTGACTGTACATATTGTATATATTTATTGGATATAGTTTTTCTTGTATTAGTTATAAGCTTTTTTAAAATTTTAGACAAAAAGGGGAAATGTGGTGGTATTGTGTTCCCCAAAATATTGTGCACCCTAATAAACTTATCTGGGGTCAAAGAACAGAACAGCCACTAGATACAGAGGCTAGAAGACGGTGACACTCACACCTTTAATTCCTAGCATTCTAGTGGCAGAAATCCCTCTGGATCTCTGTGAGTTCAAGGCCACATTGGAAACAGCCAGGCATGGTGACTCATGTCTTTAATCCCAAGAAGTGAGCCTTTAATCTCAGGGAGTGATGGCAGAAAGCAGAAAGGTATATAAGGCGTGAAGACCAGGAACTAGAAGCATTTGGCTGGTTAAGCATTCAGGCTTTTGAGAAGCAGTTCAGCTGAGATCTATTTGGATGAGGACATAGAGGCTTCCAGTCTGAGGAAACAGGATCAGCTGAGGAATTGGCAAAGTGAGGTAGCTGTGGCTTGTTCTGCTTCTCTGATCTTCCAGCATTCACCCCAATAACTGGCACCAGGTTTGATTTTTATTAATAAGACCATTTAAGATTCCTGCTACAGTCACTTGCTTCTGGTCTTTGTCATATTTTCCTTAAGTTGTTGTCAGGTGTTCATTTGTTCACAGCATGATAAAACTCACACAACATCCCAAGTTACTGCGATCATAACTTTTATATTTCGGGTTTATGATTAAGTATGGTAAAAGTTGTTTGAACAACTGCTATTTTCCTAGTTGATGACTGGGTTGATTACTAATAGGCAGGTAGTGGATATATATATATATAGTGGATACACTTGACAAAAAGAATGCTTCATATCCCAGGCTTGGAGAGTGGGATATCAGGAGATTCCACCATTCTTTCCAGGCCACCACAGGACTCAAAACTTATGAATTCTTTATTTTTACAATTCTCCATACAATTGTTTTAGAACTGTAGCAAAGCATACATCAGGAAGACCTATTAAATGTAACAGCAGTCTACTTTGTTACCTGCTTTCTACTGAGAAGAAGAAGTGAACTTTGTGCTTTTAAATGTCAGAGTTCCCAAGAATGTAATATCCACAAAAACGGAAGCATCTCTTTTTCCGAAGACTTAAGGGTGGTTTTAGGGGCTAGCGAGGTGGCTCAGTGGAAGCACGGTCAAGCCTGAAAACTGGAGTTTGTCAGATGTCAGAGGGAGAGAAGCGAGTCTGAAGGAGACAAACGTGGCTGCAGGTTGGGCTCTGACTTCCGCACGTACACCACAGCAGGCACGCAGCCACCCACTCCCCACAACATAAACGAGGGTGACACAAAACTTCAAAGGGTGATCTCAATATAGATGTTAGTGCCATGAAGGGAGTCAGCCGCGCTTGCTACTAGTGAGAAGTTGGGGAGTGACGCATCAAATGAGCACAGACACCGCCCCATGTCTTCCACGTTGGCATCACAGTCTTTAGTCTCGACTGGCGCATATACGCCTACTTGAGGGTGTTTGAAGTGTTTTGCTACTGTCTGCTTGAAATACAATTTGTATTTCAATAAACGTGCATCTTTTTGAGGGGACTTATACCCACAAAATTAGCTAAATTTCAGGAGAAATTATAACTTGGTCTTCCTGGCCACGGAAGTTGCAGTAATTACTACAACAGTGTCTTCATATATATCTTCATATCGGGGTCCATGTCTGAATGACTTAACTGTATGAGCCATATTGGGGTCCATGTCTGAATCACTTAGCTGTATGAGCTATATCAGGGTCTATGTCTGAATGACTTAGCTATATGAGCCTAAATCTAAAAATCCATACAGTGGGTCTGCTATTAATTATATATTAAATCAGCAATTACCCATAATTTTCCCACTATATTAGCCTATTGCAAATCTCACCTGTATCATCATTTGGTGTGCTTTCTTGAAAGGACCCCGTAAGAAAACAGTTGCTGGTACTCTCTGGCTGGGTCTGCTGGGCTTGGGCTTGAGCGCCCTGTTCTTGGCTGTGAGAGTGCTGCAATTGGCCAAGACAGCATGGCTTGGAAGAGGTGTAAATCTGACAGCCAGAAGCCAAGAGAAGAAAGGAAATGAGCATCAGTAATGGGTTTGTTTTGAAGGAAGATGGGAATAGTCATAATGAGTCCTCAAAAGGACATTTACTTAGAAGCAGATTTGAAATCTGGCATGTGAGGAGAGTTCTACAGTTAAATATAACTTCATTGCATCATCCGAATGTGGATTTATTAGTGAGTTTTTGAGAGCTTAATGAAAAGCTCTCCATAAAACAGTTATTAGAATACAGAATCGTTAGTTTTCTCTATGCATCCCACTGAATTATTTAAGCTGCATGCTGCGGCCCAGCAGTATTCTATACGTGTAATAAACATTTGTCTAAGCACATTCAAAAGGCATCATTGATGCTTTAGTATGAACGTTTCCTAGTTTTGTTAATACCTAAAATGTATCTTTTCAAACATGAGATTATGGGGCAGGATTCCATTTAAAATTGTATTTATGGGGTTTAAAAGAAATACAAATATTTGATATTGTTCCCATGATGTGATGAGGTCCAAGGACAATAAGCAAAAGATGAGCTAGCAATGAAGAACCCGAGGTAATCTTTCTTTAGTGGTTGCCACAAAGGACATCAGGTGACTCATTTCCTGAGTGTATTAGAGACTCACGAGAAAGGTAGATTACGGTCCATAAACAGGAGCCTCACAGAGAAGAGACTTGGGCTTAGAATTCCGATCCAGAGCCAACTTTTTGGTTGGGAGCCAACAGTTTTCTTGTTGGAAATGCCCATGACTTTCCCAAACCATTTGGCTCACCTCCTGACGTAATTGCATCTGAGAGACAAATATTTAAATGGGATGGAGTGAGGGTAATGGAAGGATTTCAATTACCAAAGAGCATACTGGATTACTTTAAGTGGTATAAATCGGCCTTAAGACAAACTCAAAGACCAGGAGCAGCACTGTTTTCCAATGCAATATGCATCTCCCCTCTCTGAAGGTAACTCTCTGTGCTCTTAGGCAATGTAAAGCAAAGGTTAGGGGTTGAGATGTAATTTGAGTGGAAATCTATTGGGGAAACACAAATCATAATTTCAAATGTGGAGCAAGGCCAAAATGGTTGAGCATGCTAAAATAATGGTCAAGGGGCTCTAGCTACATTTGAAAACGATACAAATGATTTTAAAAATTCATGCAAGTATAAATTGAAAAATTATATGCTAGCAACCAGTGAGAAGCGGTGGTAAAGTTTTAGAGCAAAACGTAATATCTTATATACCATGCCAATTAAAAAGAGTCAGTCTCTGCATTTAAGAACTTAAGCATAACAGAGCTTAGGACTAAATGGGGAGTCGCAGGCTTTACTTCCTGTCTCTCATAGCTCTAGATGTGTGGGAGCAAAGCCGACCGAGGGATTTAGCTGGATCCATCTCCAGTTGAAGAGACAGCAGGAGTTATGTGGGCTGAACTATGCCTTCCCCTTTCTTATTTCTCTTCTTTCCACTGCATCCTGCCTTTTTGCTTTCTTCTTGTATGTCCTCTGTTGTACGTCCTCTGTACTGTGGTACCTCTTCAAGACACAGTGGTTTCTTTCTCCTCCTACCTGAGCCGCCATATCTGCCCCCTATACTAGCTTTGTTTGTAGCAGGAATCTTAAAAAGTTCTTATTAATAAGATCAAACCTGAGCCAGGTATTGGGGTGAATGCTGGAAGATCAGAGAAGCAGAACAAGCCATAGCCACCTCACCTCGCCAGTTTCTCAGCTGATCCTATTTCCTCAGACTGGAAACCTCTGTGTCCTCATCTGGAAAGAATCTCAGCTGAACTGTGCTGCTCAAAGCCTGAAAGCTTAACCAGGCTAGTTCCTGGTTTTCATGCCTTATATACCTTTCTGCTTTCTGCCATCACTTCCTGGGATTAAAGGCATGAGTGACCATGCCTGGCTGTTTCCAGTGTGGCTTTAAACTCACAGAGATCCGGATGGATCTCTGCCTCCCAAGTGATAGGACTAAAGGCGAGTGTGCCACCATTTTCTGGCCTCTATGTCTAGTGGCTGTTCTGTTCTCTGACCCCAGATAAGTTAATTAGGATGCACAATATTTTGGGGAACACAATATCACCACATTCCTTTATTAAAGTACTTGCATTCTGCTCACCTGCCAAGGCCCATCTGCTCAGAATGGAGCCTTTCAAATTCTCTCTTGTTTCCTCTTGCAAATTAGCTTATATTCTATCTACCAGAGCCCTTGCTGCCTCATCAAGCAAAGAAGGTAATACAAGTGTTTGATATGTGATTTCTGAGCAACAGTTGCTAAGAAAAGACCATACTGATACAGCCTAGACCTGGAAAATGATGGTAAGTTATAAAATCACATGAGACTAGAATGAAACCAGGTGTATGTACATCTTGATGTTAAAAGAAATAGAACCTAATAAACTTTAAAATACCATACAGCAAGTCATTATAGGTCATGTACTATATGTGGGACTCTGAAATTGTTTCATTCTCTCTGTGACTGGTGAGAGATAGGGGTAGGCGTGAAAGTGCTGAAGGGTGAAATAACTGTCCCAAGCCAGCTTCACCAGCTAGTGTTACAGCTGCTACACATCGTAGCCTTTACACTCTATGAGAGAGAGAGAGAGAGAGAGAGAGAGAGAGAGAGAGAGAGAGAGAGAGAGAGAGAGAAATAAGGCACCAGATCCCCTGGAGCCTTTTGTTGTGTTATATCATAAACAAAAAAGAGCCAGGAAAAGTATTTAAATGCATTTTAAGCCATGGAAAAGCATTAGAAAACACAATATATAATTAATGTCAATTCTGCAGGGATATTAACTTACCAACTACTAAGCCGGAGAAAAGTCACACATTTACCAGCAATTTGCTGGATTACAGTACTTTCAAAATTCTGTTAGCACTCAAAATAACAAGCCAAAAGTTTAATTACCAACAATGCCAGAAAATATTTTTAAAAACTATGATCAACAGAATCCAAACTTCCAATATACAGGAGCTCCAGTATTAACTAATACAAATGCAAAGATCTCAAATAGATAAATTGGCAAAGATGGTTCACAGAAGATGAAACCCAAGTAATAGGAATAAATCAAGCAATATACATAATATGAAAATTATTTTTCAACTAATCTTATTATAAAAGTCACAGAAAAATCCATTGCACCTCACAGACCAATTTGAGTAAAGAAAACATTTCAAACAAGCTTCAGTAAAGAAATAGAGGAAAGGAGTCAGGAGGCTTGGAAGATGGAAGAAGATGATGATGAATGATGAATGATAGCAGAAGATGATGAATAACATGGTGCCCAGGTACCCAGATCTGGCTCATGGAAACATCAGACATGCAGCTGGGAAGAAAGCTCTGAACAAGAATGAGGCTTATGGCAGAGGCCATCAAACATTAAGGTACATCCAAATCTTCCGAGCATTTCATGACAGAGAGACTGTTGTGCCCCACTTTCAAACTTCCATTCTAGCTAAGTTGGGAGTGTGTCCTTTTAACTGGGCACAGTTCTAAGTGATTCTTATGCAGTCTCAATGCTTCTAGGTAGGGCCTACCGTTGGAGAACCACTGAATCATAGAATCATCTGCTGATACAACAGCTGAAAGCGGGGAGCATGACCAAGTCAATAGGGTTGAAAAGTCGGGAAATAATGCAGGAAGGTGAGAGTGGAATGTGGAAAGGGCTTGCAAAACACAGGAGGATTTTCTTACCCTCTGGCCCACAGAAGCTATCTAGCCAGAGAAGCTCATGGGGCAGATTGAATTACTCTAAATTTACGATTAGTAGTCTGGTGCCCTGACCTACCTCTTTCCTTTCACTCACTGACAAGAGTTCTGATTGGCTAATGATCTACTAGTTACCACTCCTTGGTCATTACCTCTAACTAGCTTACATTCTCTAACTCATCGATGTCTACTTTCTGCTCTTAGCTTCCCACTGAAAATCTTTGTTAGTGAGCCTGTCTGTAACCTGCTCTGATTATACCCATGGCCCACCAACAGTCTTGATAATTCTACCCATTGCTTGTAGTAGTTACCTTTTCTGTTGCTGGAACCAAACATCTTACAAAAAGCAAGTTAAGAGAGAAGAGTTGATTTTTGCTCACAGTTAAAGAAGAGGTATGTCAATCAGGGAGTTGAAGGAGGGAAGAAGGAGGACTAAGGATGGAATACAGAAAGAGACAGAGAAAACCAAAGGCCATTTGAGGGGTAGTATGGAAACCTAACACAGTATGTCTTAGTTAGAGTTTCTATTATTGTGAAGAGACACCATGACCACGGCAACCCTTATAAAAAAATAACATTTAATTGGGGCTGGCTTAGAGTTTCTGAGGTTTAATCCATTATCACTATGGTGGGAAGCATGGTGGTGTGCAGGCAGACATGGGGCTGAGAAGGAGTGGAGAGTTCTATATGATCCACAAGCAGCAAGTAGTGAACTGTGTACCATACTAAGTGCAGCTTGAGCAAAGGAGACCTCAAAGCCCACACCCACACTGGCACACTGGCATGTTTCCTCCAACAAAGTCACACTCAACAAAGCCATATCTCCTAATAGTGTCATTCCTTTTGGGGCTGTTTTCTTTCAAACCACCACACAGTAGAAGCTTCCTGAAATACATACATGTATGAAGAGGATCTATATGAAAATTGCCAAATAAAAGTCCCAGCTGGACATCTCTTATTACCAAATGAAGCTTCCAGTACCAGAAGTGGGTTACATCCAATGGAGTTGATGACCAAAGGGGTCCCATGGGAGTCCCCAAACAACCCAGGCTGTTTCCAAGACTATAGGTTGCTCTCTACAAACTGATGGCTAGATGATGGCTTTAGTATTGCTAAAGACAAAACTTACAAAAGTCATTGACCACAGAGAAGTAAAGCTGATACCTGCATAGAACCTTAACTTCTATGTGCTAGCATATTTGGTACAGGAAGGTACTCCACCAAAGTACCAAGCCCACCAAAGGAAAAAATGTGCGTCTTTGTTGGGGAATATTATTTCAAGGTGTGTTACTTTTGTTTGTGTTGCGTTTGTTTAACTCTGTGAATTTGTGTTGCTGTGCCTGTCTGAAACGCCTGATGGTCTAATAAAGAGCTGAACAGCTAATAGCAAGCCAGGAGAAAGGATAGGTGGGGCTGGCAGGCAGAGAGAATATATTGAAGGAGAAATTTGGGAGGATAAAAAGAAATACCCAGAGAAGGAGGAGGACTCCAGGGGCCAGCCACTCAGCTACACAGCAACACAGCAAGCCACAGAGCAAGAGTAAGATTTACAGAAGTAAGAGAATGAGAAAAGCCCAGAGGTCAAACATAAACGGGATAATTTAAAGTTAAGGAAAGCTGGCTAGAAACAAGCCAAGCTAAGACTGGGTATTTATACTCAAGGATAAGCCTCCATGTGTATATTTGGGAGCTGGGTGGCTCCCAAAAGAGTAAAGAAAACAACAGATCTCCTTCTCCTTGGGGTCACTGGCCACTGGTCCACCAGGGGAAAAGGAGCAGAAGCAATGAGCAGGGTTCAGACGGCCATGAGAGTGACAGAAAGAACTTCCAGGAGTCAGCTTCAGAGAGCTCATTTTACTGTTCCAGGGATAAGGTATATAAGGGTTCTTAGGGTTATGGGAGGGAAGGGCTGATTGGTCATAACACAGCACCTAATTATCATACAGGCAGGAGAAAAGAGCAGGACTTATGTGCTGAGTCGTACAGCACTTTCAGGGAGCTCTGTGCAGGGTCATCCTCCAAATAAGGTCAGGCATCAGAGCTTAGAGACACTCTCCAAATAAGGTCAGTGGAAAAGAGGAAGCCCCCTGAGAAAGGAGTTCTCCATTTTGCAATGACCTGAGAGAGCGATCCAGATATGGTGTACTGTAACCTTAATAGCAGGGTCCTCCGACGGAGAAACACAAACTACAAACCCTTAGATCTACAATGTTGATCTGCCTATGAGATATGCTAGTGCAATGGTGGCACAAAGCTTGTGGGAGTCACCAACCAACATCTGGCTTGACATAAGGCCCACTCTATGAGATGTAAGCCATACCTGACCCTGCTTGCATGACCAAGAACCTGAGAATAGATAGCCCAGGGACCTAGGGTAAAGCTAAATACCAATAAACAAACAAACAACAAACAAAAAACAAAGAAAAAAACAAAAACAAAAAACAGCCCAAAGAAACAAACAAACAAAAAACAACCCAAAAATGTAGCACTAATATGGCTCTTTTTTTTTTTTTGTATTTCAACCTCTTTTTTAAAAAAATTTTATTTTATTTCATTTTACTAATATGGTTCTTAATGACTTTCTGCTACACTCATAGGTTGATGCCTTGCTTAGCCATTATCAAAGAAGCTTCCTGCTGTGGCAGATGGGAAAAATACAGTGACCCACAGCCAGACAATATATAGAGTGAGAGAATTGGAACACTCAGTCCCTAAATGGAATGTCTCCATCAAATATCTTCCCTCAGGGCTCAGGAAATTCTTCTGAAGTGGAGGCAGTAAGAGTGTAAGAGCCAGAAGGGATGGAGGACAGCAAGGAAACAAGACCTTCTAAACACAAGAGGATCAACAGGTATATGAACTCAGAGACTGAGGCATCATGCATAGGGCCTAAATGGGTCTGCACCAGATGGGGTCCTAGAGCTGAAAGAAGTTGACACATGCCCCCATCCCTAACCCAGAAGCAATCACCAATTGATAACCACTTGTAAGTGAAAATTTTGTTTCCTCCAAGGGGGTCTCACTGGGGAAACAAACTACTTTTAAGGATAGGCTGTGTGTCTAGCAGTATATGGCCAACAGAAAATGAATGCAATGGTGTTAATGGACTAGACATTGTTAATGTAATTCTTGACTGTATATATTGTATATACTTATTGGATATAGTTATAAACTTCTTTTATTATCTTAGACAAAAAAGGGGAAATGTGATGATATTGTGTCCCCCAATATATTGTGCACCCTCATAAATTTATCTGGGGTCAGAGAACAGAACAACTGCTAGACAGACATAGAGGCCAGAAAATGGTGGCACACACACCTTTAATCCTATCACTTGGGAGGCAGAGATCCATCCATATCTCTATGAGTTCAAGGCCACACTGGAAACTGCCAGGCATGGTGGCACACACCTTTAATCTCAGGAAGTGATGGCAGGAAGCAGAAAGCTATATAAGGCATGAGGACCAGTAACTAAGTTTGTTAAGCTTTTAGGCTTTTAGCAGCAGTTCAGCTGAGATTCATTCAGATGAGGACTCAGAGGCTTCCAGTTTGAGGAAACAAGATCAGCTGAGGAATTGTCAAGGTGAGGTTAGCTGTGGCTTGTTCTATCTCTGATCTTTCAGCATTCACCTCACTATCTGGCTCCTGGGTTTATTTTTATTAATAAGACCTTTCAAGATTTGTGCTACACAATGGCATCTTTGGCCATTGGCAGTTTCTTGTCTCATAAAGTCATGTTGGACCTTTTTCTTTTTCTTCTTTTTTAATTTTGTTTTTACTATTTTTCTTTTCTTTTCTTTTTCTTTTTTGTTAAACATGACAGTCCTTGGCATATATATTATGGCTTCTGGTTTTGTGTTTTTATGGGGATTCATGAGTATGAGAATTGGAAGGGTCTCTGTGTGAGCAGAAAACCCCCCCACTATTTTTAGTATAATACAACAGGGGCAAGATCACAAAACATGTAAGGAAGGGATACAACACATCCTGGCAGGGAAGAAATGGAGACAGGATCATGAGAGGGGTGAGAATACATGGAGCATATGACATCTGTAAGTCATAGGAAGCCTGAAGCCACAAGAGCTACATGCGAGGAAGAAACACACTCATCCTGAGAAGTATCAAAATAGCATCCTGCCACCACCTCAGTTTCAGACTAGAGGCCTCTCGAACAAGTCCACAATCCATTTCTGTCACTTAAACAGCTTGGCACACAGTAGCGTTGCTGCTGCCCAGGGAACTAATACCAACCCTCGGCATCTGGGGATCTGGGAAGGGAAAGGAGTGGAAACTCACATTCTGATACAACACGACTGTAAGTGTCATGTCACCCGAGTGGTCAGCTCAATAGTGAAGAAGGATGGGTTGGGTGGGTATCAGAGGTTGGTACCAAGTCTGGATTGCTCCCTCGGTTAGACTGAACAGAGGAAAGGAGTCACCATGCAGTGGAAGGGAACACACAGCCCAGTGGTGGGCAGAAAGCCGGAGAGTGTTGTGTCATAGAGGTCAAAACAAACAAAAACCTCAAAGCTTTTGTTGCTTTTTTATTTAGACAGCATGACCCACTGCTAGAATAATATGATGAAGATAAAGTGATGATTGCTTTTGGACACATGATGCTCATTATTGGCCTGAGAAGACCTGCTTCTTATGCTTGAAGAGGATGGAGACCAGAATTGGGATGAAGAAATCTGATGTTTAATCTTAGCGATCAACTTGATTGATCTGATATATGCTGATATATGCCAAACATAGTAAAGCACATCTCCCAGTGTGCCTGAAAGGGACTCCCAGGAACAATTAGATTATTGTTAGATCAGGGGGTTCTGACCTAATAAATACACTAACCTTAGGAGGGATTCACAACATGGTAACATTATTAGATGGTGTGAAAAGTAGGAGGAGGCACCTAGCTGGAGGAAGTGGAACAGTGAGATTCAGGGAACCCAATAGAAAGACAGTGGGACATACAGGTTACCATCTACAGAGAAACTGTGGAGCACAGATCTATGAGTTCTCTGCTTGGCCTCTTCCAGAAAGTTCTATTTGAAATCACGATGTATCATCCCTGCTCCTTTCCTTCTAGAAAAGCTTTTCCATTGCTCCAGAGTTTGAGCGGACTGATATGAAAAGATGAAAGTAAAAATGAATTATGGATAGATTCATGTCTCTGTGTCAGCAAAGATTTCTTAAGCAGAGTAGAGATATGCTAATCCAAAGGGAAAAATAGTAAGTTGATTTACATTAAAATTAATACAGGTTCACCAAAAGATACCCTTAGAAGGCATAAATTCCAGCCGCAGATTGCAAGAAGATTCAGCTTGCGAGATTATACTAACAAAGGGCATGGGTAAAGACCATAAACGTGTAATCAATGCACTCTTCACTGGGTCACAGTCTGGTCTTTGCTTTATGTGTCTATTTTATTACTGTTTCTACTTTATTCATTTTAAGCATTTTGATTTATATTTTTTCTGTCTCATACTTCTGTTTAATTATATATCACGTTGAACTGAACCTTATTTTTTTGGTTGTGAGCCTAGCCTGTAATAGGTGAGCCATCTCTCCAGCCTTTAAATGAACCTTATAAGTTACAAACAAAATAATCGAGGCAGGGTCTCATGTAGCTCAGGCTGGCCTTGAACTCATTAAGACAGCTGAGGATGATCTTGAACCCCTGCTTCCACCTTGTAAGTGCTGGTCTAAACATTTCTTGCAGGCTCCTGGAGCTGTGAAGTGAATTGATCAGGACTGCAGGGCAAGGTGACCCAGAATCCTGATTCTCCTTACCCTGGTGGTCCTGAGCATCCTGATTCTCCTTACTCTGGTGGTCCTGAGGAGAGATGGTCTTGAAGAGGGTCCTTTGCCCTCATCCCAGGTTGAGCTCAGATGGGTGCCCGTTTTGTAAAAAAAAAAATAAAAATAAATCAAAGATAGTTTTGAAAATATGTTCTATGATTTCTTTTTCTAGCTCCTTTTGGAGGTGTCCAGATTCCTGTGGGGATGAAATTTTGATGAATTGTAATATCCCTTTATCCCCAGGATAAAAAGGGAAGATTCGTCAGGAACAAGAAGGAAGAGAAACATTTGCTGCTAAGAAAGGTTCAGGTTGCAACTTCTTTTGCTTATTTATTGAGGTTAAAAGTTAAACTGGATTAGGACAATCATATTTTTCTGACACGTTGACTTGCTTCTTAAGAAAACATATTTAGCTTTTTTCATGAACCATTTCGGTGGAAGAGCCAGGAGCTCTGATCATGAGTTGCAGAGAAACCCTGAGGGCCCCTTTGTAAGCGACTTAGCTAACTGTGCATGTTTATTTGGCTCATTTCCCCCACTAGGTTACATTTTGACTGAAATATTTGTACATGGAGCAGGAGGACAGGCATTTGGGCTCATTTTTGTGATACACCCCCACAGATATAAATAGCAACAAGTTTATAGGTCTGATGGCGTTCTCCAAGCTGTGGCCTAGAGGGGTTGCTGCATTCATCACCCAATTCTTCTCTCCCATTTCCCTCCAACCCTCTGTCTCCTGAATTCCTAAAGATGGCTCATTTAACACTCAAGGCTTAGAAGAAACAGGGCTGAGAAAGAAAGCAAAAGATGTCAGCCTTCGGCACAGCAGCTGGGTGTTAAGCTGTGGGATGTTAAGGAATCACCCCACAGATGGCCAGCCACTTTCCAGAGCTCTTCCACACTATTGGTCGGATAGAAGATCCTTGTTTGAGTTACCATTCTCCTTCTAATGAAATTTCCTATGGTAACTGGCCAACAACATCTAATATGGTACACATTTACGATTGCATTAGAATACAGAAATATGGTTGTGTTTCTGCTCACGGCATCAAATTTCAATCCTCCTAACTGAAAATCTGAAATTGCTTGCCAGGGCATTTCCCCTTTCATAATGGGAAATTGATGGGATAAGACTTTTATGGGTTTTATTGTGATTATAAATAGTTTAGACATTATAGACTCCCATAAAGAAGAAAGTAAAAGTACTGTATAATCCTCTCACTGGGGTGTTATGTACATCCTTTCAGAAACATTCTACTAGCTATGAACTCAATATTTTTTGTAGCTAATATTCTCTATTAAAAATATACAGGTTTTAAAAAAAGTTTTACTTTTATTTTTATGTGTGTGTGTGTGTGTGTGTGTGTGCACACATGTCACATGTATGCAGTGCCCACCAAGGCCAAAGGGAGAGTGTCAGATGTCATGAAGCTCAGGTTGCAGGCAGAGGTGAAACAATCTACATGAGGGCTAGGCACTGAATTTAAGGCATCTGGAGGAGTCTTAATGTCTCCTAACAACTGAGTTACACTTTCAGCTCTATACTGGCTTCATTGTATATCAGTAGAATATAGATTTGCATCCTGAATGAATGAAGGATATTCCATAGGCACATACACCATATTTATTTAATTAATTTCATATTGATAGACAGCTGGGATCCTTCTGGTTTTCGCAAAGCAATGAAACCTTGTTGCAAAATTTACTGTACCCTGTGCCTATCCCTAGTCCATATTCCATTCTTCTCTCCAGAAAGCCCTTGCTGATTTAAACTCACTGACAACAAATAAAATTTATTCATTCCCTTGCTTTCTCCAGCATGGGCATTACTGCTCTGAAAATCTTCTGCCAGTATACTTGTTGAAAATGCTGTGTTCCATTTTTGTATTGAGTTCAATTTCATTGATCATCAATGAGGTTGAGTACATTTTGCTATTTGCCATCTGATTATCTTGTTATGGAAATTCCCTCTAAATTGTGTTTCTAATGGAAAAAAATGTAATTGACTGTGAGAACTCAAGAACAGTATTTAGCACAGTGACATTTATCCACTATGCATTTTGTATATTCTCTTCTATATTTTTGTTTCTAGAGAAATATTTTTCTAGATTTCATTCTGTTTTAGTCAAATCTATAAATCCTTTCCTTAGTAATTTTTGTATTTGGCTGACATGCTCAGCAAGACTTTACAAACTGACATTTTAAAATTAAGAGGTACAAGACTCCTTGCACATTAAGTCATGCATAAGAAATACAGATTCATAGTCATCTATAATAGCAAACTTACAGTCATGTTAGTTAGGTTTTCAAGGTCATACAGAGATATATTTCAGATAGATAGGCAATTTTCAAACACTTCAAAGACCTACAGAATATGGCATTTGAAATGTTTTTTCTCAAAAGTGAGACATGTCTGTTCCTGGCAGCACCAATTACTTCAAAGAGGATGATGGGCATCAAAGAAACTCCATATGGAGTTTGTTTTCTTTATGGCAAAAGCTAACCATGTGGGCAACGAAACTGCCCTTGCCTCAATTGCTGACAGTTACTATCCAAGCTGGACCAGCAGGAAGTAAGAAAGTTAACTGCCAAACTTTGCCAAGACAAGGTAGGATAGTCCTTCAAAATTCCCAGCTTCACAGGAAAGTCTGTCAGATGTGCTAGGCCTATAGGCCAGAATTGGATGCCCCAACATCTCAGAGGAACTTTGGGTGACTGTCCAGATAGCCTGATGTCCCTGTCATTAGGTAACATTTCACTCTTCTGGGGTCTTTGATAGAGTTTAAGACTAGATAGTCATAGTTATAGTTTTTCTTAGTTATGATAAAAGATAAATTAGATGTGAAACTGTAGACTCACCAAGATAGGACAGATAATTGAGTATTTTCTCTAATTTTGCCAAATACAAATAGACTGGATATTGTAACTGTAATTCTTACTTGATAATTGTTTTTATTGTATATAATTTTCTATGTTAAAGTAAAAAGCTTCCATTTAAATTAGACAAAAAGGGGGAAATGCTGGTTTATGCTCATTTTTAATAAAAAAAAAAACAGTTGGCCAATAGCAGGGCAAGAAGTGACTAAGACAGCCTGAAGCAGAGAGAATGATGGGAGGAAGAAGGGTGGAGTCAGGAGAGTTGGGGGAGATGCCAGCCACCAGGTAAGCAGGATATGTAGAAAATGAGGTAACAAGCCATAAACCATGTGGGAAAGCATCAATAGAAATATGAGTTAATTTAAGTGTAAGAGCTAGCTAGTAACAAGCCTGAGCTATCTGCTGAGCATTTATAATTTATAATTCATATTCAGCCTCTGAGTCAATTATTTGGGACCCAGGTGGTTGGGACAGGAAATATGTGATTCATGATCACTGCATGATTGTGCTTTCCTAGGAATCATTACCCTTAAAAGTCTTTCTTCTAGTGCTTGGCATTGGTAGCCTTCTATTCTTTCTATGTCTTTGTTCCATGCCAAGACACTTACTTTGTCTTTCTTGGTAAGTAAGGCTGAGCAAATAAATGATGATATTAAAAAGTACAGCATTTACAATTCTGATTAACACGATACAGTGATATCATAAAAGATAGTATATCATACTTCATAAGCTAGTAATGTTTAAAGTGACTAAATGACTTCTATAATTTATGTAAGTTATTAAAATAGATTTAACTCAGGAAATCTGTTTTAAACTGACAGAAATCATAATCTCTGCTTCTCTTGATTCTTTGGAAGAATTACAAATTGTGTGGGACCTATGGAGAAGAGGGGAGAAGAAATAATCATGTCTAGACATCGGGTGCTTTCCATGCAGCATTCTCATTTAATTCTATACAATTGCCTCATCTCCAGCATACAAGATTTCAGAGTCAGCTAACTAGTCAACTCAACTAGAAATTCAGCAGGGGAGGGCAGAGCTTATGTTATTTTGATTTTTTTAAAAATCATTTCCTAGTCTTCACTTAGTGTCACAGGAACATTATCTCAGCTACCAGAGAGGCTAAGGAAGATCACAGAAGGCCTACTTGGTCTATAAAGAGAACTCAAGGAGAATCTAGTAAAGTTAGCAAAACCCTGTTTCAAAATAAAAGTCAGAAAGAATTGTGGCAGTGTATCTCAGTGGCCTTGGTTCCATCTTTAGCATGGATGAATGAAGAATGAATGAATGTCATTTCCTACAAACCCAAACAAGTTTCTCTTATTTATTTATTTATTTATTTATTTATTTATTTATTTATTTATTAGCCATTTTTTTGGGAAAGTACAGTATAAACATACTTAACACCAAATTTGACCTCTCTTCCCTGTCCACTAACAACTGTCTACCAATGAACCCATTCCCCAGTGATTTGGCACATTTTTCTCTGTGCTTTGGTCAACTCTTGGTTCTGTATGTATTTCTATCTTGGGCTAGAGGGATGACTCAGTCTTGCTGGTCTTACAGGGAACCTGGGTTTGGTTTCCAGCACTCACATCAGGTGACTCACAACCACCTCTAAGTCCAGTTCCAGGGTTCTGACATCCTCTTCTGGCCTCCTCAGGTATCTACCTACACATGAGGTACATATAGACAAGTTAGCAATACATGTACACATAAATCAAAATACTTTTAATTAAAAAATTTATCTTGTATTCTCTTGTGTTGTTATACTATAATCCACTATAAAACATCGACTTAAATTTTTCCTACCTAAATATTCCAGAGTCTTCTTACACAACTAGACAGTTTGCTGAGCTTGCTGATAAAATCTTCAATGCCTTCTGTTGCTCTGTGCCTCTTCTGGCTTCTCAGGAAACTGTAAGTGAAAAATGCTTTATAGAGAGCAGATGTGCTTGTCATTGAAACTGGTGAAGAGAAGGAAGGATTATACTAAACATACCAGAATGGTAGGAAGAAAATGTAAGTGCTTAGGCAAACCAAGGCAGAGGACCATCCTAAAATGATTTTAAAATATCAGATAAGAATATTATCATAATTGACTGTAAATGCTTCTTATGAGTGTTTATTTAGATTCAGAGAGGAGAGGACAGATTCTAAACTCATTTCTTTATCCAGTTTTCTTTCAGTTAATTAGAGTTTTCTTGGGATGTGATCTTTTAAACTATAAAGTCAAGAAAGAGGCAGCTAAAAACACATTTAATAGGAATAAATGTAGAAAGTCTTGGGAAGCATATATATATATATATATATATATATATATATATATATATATATATAAAACATGTATCTTTTCTTGCTTTTGATAATTGTGTAACATCAATGAGCTTTTTTTCATTTTTATTTATTTATTTTTCTATTATCAGCTTGATACAGTATAAATTCTTATCCTAATAATAAAATGTTTCATTGAGGCTTGCCCAGTAATTGAGTAAAACTAAAACTTATTATAAGCCACAGTTATCCTAGGGTCCCCCCTGCTATATAGCCTCCCTGGTTCTGTGGGTTGCAGTCTGATTGTTCTTTGCTCTATATCTAGTATCCACTTATGAGTGAGTACATACCAATGTTTGTCTTTCTGGGTTTGGCTTACCTCACTCAGGATGATATTTTCTAATTCCATCCATTTGCCTGCAAATTTCATGCTGTCATTGTTTTTCTCTGCTGAGTAATACTTCATTGTGTATATGTACCACATTTTCTTAATCCATTCTTCAGTTGACAGGCATCTAGGTTGTTTCCAGGTTCTGGCTATTATGAATAGTGCTGCTATGAACATAGTTGAGCATGTATCTTTGTGGTATGATTGAGCATTCCTTGGGTATATGCCCAAGAGTGGTATGGCTGGGTCTCAATTGAGGTAGATGGATTCCCAATTTTCTGAGAAACTGCCATACTGATTTCCACAGTGGTTGTACAAGTTTGCATTCTCACCAACAGTGGAGGAGTGTTCCCTTTGCTCCACATCCTCTCCAACATAGACTGTCATTAGTGTTTTTGATCATAGTCATTCTGACAGGTGTAAGGTCGTATCTCAGAGTCATTTTGATTTGCATTTCTCTGATGATTAAGGATGTTGAGCATTTCTTTAAATGTCTTTCAGCCATTTGTGATTCTTCTTTTGAGAATTCTCTGTTTAGGTCTTTAGCCCATTTTTAATTGGATTGTTCAGTATTTTGATGTCTGGTTTCTTAAGTTCTTTATATACTTTGGAGATCAGTCCTCTGTCAGATGTGGGCTTGGTAAAGGAATTCTATAGGCTGTCTTTTTGTCTATTGACTGTGTCTTTTGCCCTACGAAAGCTTCTCAGTTTCAAGAGGTCCCATTTATTAATTGTTGTGCTCAGTGTCTGTGCTGTTGGTGTTATATTTAGGAAGTGACCTCCTGTGCCAATGTGTTCAAGAGTACTTCCTACTTTCTCTCCTACTAAGTTTAGTGTAAATGGATTTTTGTTGAGGTCTTTGATCCACTGGACTTGAGTTTTGTGCATGGTGACAGATATGGATCTATTTGTAATCTTTTACATATTGACATCCAGTTACGCCAGCACCATTTGTTGAAGATACTTTCTTTTTTCCATTGTATAGTTTTGGCTTCTTTGTCAAAAAATTAGGTGTTCATATGTGCGTGGATTAATGTCAGGGTCTTCAATTCGATTCCATTGGTCTGTATGTCAGTTTTCATACCAGTACCAAGCTGTTTTTATTACTATAGCTCTGTAGTAGAGCTTGAGGTCAGGGATGGTGATGCCTCTGGAGGTTGCTTTATTATACAGGATTCTTTTTAGCTATCCTGGGTCTTTTGTTTTTCCATATGAAGATGAGTATTGTTCTTTCTGAGTCTGTGAAGATTTTGTATTAGGATTTTGATGGGGATTGCATTAAATCTGTAGATTGCTTTTGGTAAGATTGCCATTTTTACTATGTTAATCCTACCTATCCATGAGCATGGGAGATCCTTCCATTTTCTGATATCTTCTTCAGTTTCTTTCTTTAGAGATTTAAAGTTCTTATCAAACAGGTCCTTCACAAGGCTGTCCACTCTCCCCATATTTATTCAATGTAGTACCTGAAATGCTAGCTAGAGCAATAAGACAACAAAAGGAGATCAAAGGGATACAAATTGGAAAGGAAGAAGTCAAACTTTCATGATTTGCAGATGATATGATAGTATACATAAGTGACTCCAAAAATTCTACCAGGGAACTCCTACAACTGATAAACTCCTTCAGTAAAGTGGCAGGATACAAGATCAACTAAAAAAAAAATCAGTAGCCCTCCTATACACAAATGATAAAAGGGCTGGGAAAGAAGTCAGAGAAATGTCACCTTTTATAATAGCCACAAATAATATAAAATACCTTGGGATAACATCTATGAGCTTTGAGTTAAGAGAGTTACTGGATTAGAATGTAGTTTGTATGCAAGTGAATATAAAAAGCAGTAACTGCCAGGCGGTGGTGGCGCATGCCTTTAATCCCAGCACTTGGGAGGCAGAGGCAGGCGGATCTCTGTGAGTTCAAGGCCAGCCTGGACTACAGAGTGAGTTCCAGGAAAGGTGCAAAGCTACACAGAGAAACCCTGTCTTGAAAAACCAAAAATAAAATAAAATAAAATAAAAATTAAAAAAAATGAAAAATAAATAAAAAACAGTAACAAGTAGTTAACTAAGTACCAGGGTATGAATAAGCAGAAATAATAATGCTGTTTATTAACTGTATTATCATTAGTCCTTATAAAAACCCTATAATGTGCCATGTTCCCATTTAACAGAAGGAAAAAACTGAGGTTCATCAGCTTGATGATGGTCATGAAGCAGTAATAAAACAGAATTATTCGTTATCTGAATTCCAAACCCAGACATTTACTATGAATGTTTTCTCTCGTTGAAGAGACTGGCATATTGTCTTTGTCTAACATCTATTGTCGTCTTCAATTTTCTCTGGGATGATTAAGGACCTATAATTATATCCTGTATCTTTTTTTTTCCTGTGAAAATAAATCTGCTGTTTATGTTGTTTGTGGAATAGTCTTCTTGGTCTACCTGTTACAATTATTTGATTAAACGTTTTATCAGCATGGCTAACCCAACAGACTCATAGCAGCCTTCTATGGCAGAGATGCTAATGATGTTATTTACTCGATCACACCAGTTTGGATTTTATAATGGACTAAAATCATAATGCTTTCTTAACACAGATTGTAGCCCTGCTTGTTTTGACTTCCAAGATGGCTATCTGCCTTGGTAGCCAGTTTCAGAACGCATCTGACCCATCAGACCCGACAGCCTTAGCAGCTCACCTCCCTCAATCTGACTTAGATAACAAGTAATAACAGGCCCCTGCCTGCTGTTGAAGCTTTTCATGGGAACACTTGTCTGGAGACGGGTAATGACACACCTAGGAGCGTAAACAGTGCTATTGATGATACATAATAATGATAACTGCACTAGAGAAATCCATGTCAGTGGTTTGTAACCACAAGGAGGGCTCACTCTCCTGTAACAGCTGCACCCAAGAATACTGGGAATGTCAGCATTGAAAACTATTGTCTGCGACGCACATTTCCAAGAAGACCAGTAGACAATCCACCTGCTGTTCCAGCGGAGAGCCACTTGACCTTTGAGGAACTTGTGGTTCACCCTCCTGAAGGCAAAATGGAGACGAATCACCAATATTTTTTCCATCATCCCAAGAAATTCTGCATGCAAGATTCATGCATTGTTTAGAACAGGTTTCAGTTGTATTTCTCTTTCAAAATTGGGTTCCTCTGCCTGTCCTATTAAACCCATCAACAACATGCTGATACAAAAAAATAAAAAAATCAAACGACACAAATCGCTAACATCAACATTGATATTACTTTAGCAATGCTGTCATTCAAATTCTTGCCCTGCCCCCACCTTTTTTGGCTGATGTTTTCATAATTTAACAAATTCCTTTTAATTTGGGAACATACTCGTGCTGGCTCCATTGGGGGAATGCTTGCTGTATAAGAGTGAAGAACTGAATTCAGCTCCCTCACCCATGTAAAGGCTGGATGTAGTAGCATAAGTTGGTAATCCCAGAGTTGGGGACTGAGAGACAAGCCAATGCCAGGGACTGGCTTGCAGTCACTCTAATCCAATCAGCAAGTCCCGGGTTTCTGTGAGAGACCCTGTCTCAAACAATGAGGTAGGGAGGAGTTGGGGAAGATACCTGATGTTGACTTATGTCTCCAGTATACATATGTATACTTACTTACTTATGCACACATTCTTACACACACATGAACATGCACAAAATCCATAAATGAAATAAATTCTTTTTTTTTTTTTTTTTTTTTTTTTTTGGTCTTTTGAGACAGGGTTTCTCTGTGTAGCTTTGTGCCTTTCTGGAACTCACTCGGTCGTCCAGGCTGGCCTCGAACTCACAGAGATCCACCTGGCTCTGCCTTCCGAGTGCTAGGATTAAAGGCGTTCACCAGCACCACCCAGCTCAAAGTAAAATTCTTAATAATAATTGTCATTATTTAAAATTTGAAAATATCCCAAACATCTGAAAAATGAGCAAATTGTAGCACAAAGTACAAAGTGCCATCACTCCTAAATTTTTATATTTGAGCCAAAGAGCTCAGTGATGTTTTAGTTTTGTCTTCCTCACAGGGAAGCCCTCCATGCCATGTCCAGAGCTTTGACATTATAACTGCTGAGTCTGGGATGATGTGAATCTCCACTCTATTACACAGTACCCAAGAATTCTTCAAAGTTACTGTCATGTTTCTTGGCATAATACTGTTATCGTTCACTTTCTTTATCAATGACATATTTTTGTTAACACTAGTTAGTGGCCTCTATTCCTGTACTGGTATAGAAGGGTCCCTGTGAAGATCACATCAGGCCACGGACTGTCCCTCTCAATCTCCAGTTCTCTCATTTGCTATCCCTTCCTTCTTCAGTTTCGTCATGAACTTGGCAATTATAAACCTTCCTATATTTTGTGAAACTCTCTCTTTACATTCAATTGTCTTTGCTTATTGAACAAGTATTGACATGGGGAGCCCCTGCACATTTAGGCATTCTGGCAGGCATTGCATGTGAAACTGAATTAATTTTCCTAAGCTGTATTTTGGATCACGTTGCTACATGCTCACCTAGTACATTAATGGCTTCTCTAAAATTAAGAGCAAACTGTGCTGCGTAGTTTTTATTGTCAACTTGACAGAACCTAGAATCACCTGGAAAGAGGAAACCTCAATTGAGGAATTGCCTCCATCAAATTGGCCTGTGAGAGATTTTCTTGAGTGATGATTGATGTCAGAGGGTCCAAAGCTCAGCCCACTGTGGGCAGCACCATCCTTAGGCAGATGGGCCTGGTTATATGTGAAAGCTAGCTGAATATGAACTAGAGAACAAACAGATAAGCGGCATTCCTCCATAGTTTCTGCTTTAATTCCTGCTTGAGTTCCTGCTCTGGCTTCCCTCAAGGATGGAACGTGTCATAAAATGTAAGCTGAAATAAGTTCTTTCAGGCCATAAGTTGCTTTGCGTCAGAATGTTTTATCACAGCAACAGAAAACTAACAAGGACCCAAACATTACTATCTGTCATTTAGCTTCATTGTGTTGTAATAGCTTACTGTCCTCACCCTCCATTACGCATACCTAAAATCAATGGTTTCTAATACACAGGGTAAAAACACTCAGAAAAACTACATTATTATGCCAGTGAATCCTTGAATCTGTATGTATCTCAGTATTAGATTAAATGAAACTCTAATTCATGAATTCATGGCATATTTAAAGGCAGTTTGGAGTGACTTGATCTTCATGTATTATAATCACTGAAAAAACTACTTCAATAGTTATCATGTTGGGTGTGAAAAATGTTTTGCAAACTAGTGAACCTATGTTTCCAAAAGTCTTAATTCTAAGAAAACTAGATACCGCTATCCCACCTACACCCCCATCTCTAAAACTTGGCTAAATCAGCATCACCTGAGGAAATATTTCCCGAGGGTTTTGTTGTTGTTGTTGTTTTGTTTGTTTGGTTGATTTTTTGTTTGTTTTTAAGAAAGAGTTTCTCTGCATAGCTCTGGCTGTCCCAGAACTTGTTGTGTAGACCAGGCTGGCCTCAAACTCAGAAATCTGCCTGCCTCTGCGTCTTGAGTTCTGGGTTAAAGTCATGTACCACGACCATCCAGCACAAAGTTTGTTTTTTATTCCTGTTTGCCTTTGGTGTGTTTTCCTGTTGAAATGTTTAGCACTGTCCTTAAGTGTAGCCAAGCCATTTCCACATGTCAAGGACTGTGTTTTCTTACCTGTCTGTGTCCTGAATTACTATTCCCATGGTAGCACACCAAATGAGCAGGAAAACTATTGTCACAACTGTTCAAGTTGGCATAAAGAGGCCTGACAGGATGGCTCAGGAGATAAGGCACCTGCCACCAAGCCCAGTCTCCTGATTTTAATCTCTGGGCCCCATATGGTAGAAGGAAAGAACCTATTGCACCAAGTTGTTCTCAGACCTACACACACACACACACACACACACACACACACACACACACACACACCAGATAAAAATAATGATGAAAATAAAAATACCACAAGGATTCAAGAAAACATGTTGGCATAAAGATTGTCCTAGGGATAATCACCAACAACTATCTAAAGAAATCATAGGCATCTACATGAGACCCAGTGGAAATGAAGTGGTATGTTGAAAATAATTAGAAAAATTATTATGTGACTCCATCACTATGCTATTTCAGAGCTCTTAGAGCTCTGGAGCTTGCCCTGATTTCGAGCTATTTTTAGCCTTTACTCCTATGAACAAGAAGCTGAGATAGCTCATGTTAATTTCATATACAAAATTAATTTCCTATGCTAGATGATTAATATAATGCTCCAACTCTAAACAATATCAGCTGATTAATATATTTCCATGAAAAATTAGCTTATGAGAGTCTAAGCTCAGACTTCAAACTGCCCTGTGATAGAAATCTTATTATCATTCCTTATGGTACAACTCTGATTTTTTTTTAAGCCAGTCTGGTTAGGCATCTCTATTCCCTTCTCCTAAAGAAGCCACACAGAGATTTGCAGAACATGTGTTCAGAGTGGCTACTACGTGAACACATGCTAAGATCTGCAACAGGAAGTGCTCTATGCTGACCTTGATGTTGGAACAAGTTAAGTCAAACAGGATCCTATGTGATAATGATGGACAATCAAGACCCCCAAAGTAAAACAATTTTCTATTCCTACTGAGGTAAATGGCAATACTTAATCCTTTTCTTCCATTTCCTTCCTTCACCTTATTCAAATTATATTTTACCTTATTTTTCTGATAAACCACAATGGATTTAAATCATAATAGACACACCCCTCCCTTGGGAAACCTGCATTCATCCAAACAAAGACAGAACTTTCAGATCTGTTGTAGTTACAAAGGGGTGAGTCTGAGAATAGAAAAGTCACCACAATCTAGGATACTACTATGGCTTGGGTATTTGTGTCCTGACCCCAATTTCTATGTTGAAATACAATCACCATTGTTGGAGATAGAGGGTGATCTAGCTGTGCAGCTGGAGAACTCAGAAGAGGGATGAGTAGTATCCTTATGAAGGGCCTAAGGGACCAAGGTTCTTCCCTGTCTGTACAGGGCCACTACCATCTTGGAATCAGGGAATGAGCCCTAATTAAACCCTAACACTTCCAGCGCCTGGATCTCAAACCACTCAGCCTATCAGCTATGAGAAATAATTTTCTGTCACTTATGAACTTAGTCTATAGCAGCCCAAAGAGACTTAAGAGAATTTCTATAAGTGCAGAATATATTCCTGGTGCATAAGTACCAGAAAAGGGAGGCTAATAAAGGAATGTTCAGAAACCCATTTCTCCATTGCCTCGTCACTGTGATTTACAGTGCTAAAATATGGTTAAGTCAGTCGTGATTCAGGCTATCACCTCTCTGCCAATTTAGAGAATAATAATTACACTTTAACTGGAAAATTATCCCACTATTGTCAGTGATGTTTTCTCAGAAAGAACAACCTCTTCTTGTTGTAGTGCTAAGGGTGTACTAAAGAAAAATCTCAAAGGCCAATTTTTAAAAAAAAAATCCCCTAAACCTTTCCATGGCACAGGAAGTCAAGGGCCAGTGTTCTTTTCATAATGGTGGTGCTGATTCAAAGTCTCCTGGATGGAGAGCTGGAAACTATAGCAGAGCTGGGAACAAACTGGGGGAAATTCTAGAAGAGAGAAGCGGGACTCCCATCAGACTGGTGGCCATGCAAATTTGGAAACTAATGCCTCATGGCAAGTGATATTAGGAAATATTCCTGAAGGTCAATTGATCCTCTCGTCAGACAAGCTATTTTTGAAAGTGTTTATAAAACCCTCTATATAGTCGTCCTGGGTGGGGCTCTAATTTCCTCCTTCCTTTATCTTGGCAGGACATCCCCATAATAGGTTTCCCACAAGGAAATGCCAAATCCCAACATCACACAGTTACCCTCAGAGCAAATCAACATGATTTTACATTTTCTCTTACCCATGATATCCTTATAACTGTATTCAGTTTGTATCATGTATTTTTAGGCACTTGAATATATATATTTATATATATATAAAAATTTTTTTCGGGGCTCTCAGCTTTATTAAAGCCCCAACTGGAGAGAGTGAAACTCAATGACCAACAACATGGTCCATTAGACGGACTTCAAATGTCACCAGAGTTCTGAGAAAGGACAATATTTCAGGATGAAGTTTCCTTTCTGCAGTTCCTTCAAGTCAAGTGTGGGGTATGATGATGGGAAAGGCTGAGAGGCCAAACGTGTCTCTGCCCGGGAGTAGACTGGGCCCCTTTTGGTGCTAATCACAACTACTGAGCAGATGTTCAGAGATGTCCATCCCTCAAATCATCACCATTGACAGTCATGCCTTGAAGTTCCTCTCCCACAGAAAAACAAACAGGAAACAGGGCCCGTCCAGAGCCATGCACATATAAGGTATAGGCAGCCCGAACTAAGATTCACATTCCCATCTCCAAACCCCAGATAAAATGCTTTTTAGTGTTTAAGTCTAATCCTAGGAAGTTGCTTTGATCTTTCTTTATTAGTGGGGAATGGGGGGAAAGGCCAAGGAGAACACATTTTTCTTGTCTTTCACACTGAAGTGTACTCCATACTGGTGGATCTCAATATTCTAAACGGTACTCACATTTCTGGCTTTCTAGGTCTGTCTGCAGTGACATGAGCGAAGTAAGGCATTTAGCCCTGCTCTCTGTAGCTTAGTGTCACCAGCGTGTGTGTGTGTGTGTGTGTGTGTGTGTGCGTGTGTGTGTGTGTGTGTGTGTGTGTGTGTGTGTGTGTGTGCGCGCGCGCGCGTGTGTGTGGAAGCACCTTTGCAGGGGGAAAAGAAAATGAAAGGACTGTCAAGATGCTTGCTTTCTCAATTTTCCTTAAATACAATCAGGGATGTGGGTTTACTCAGTGGTGGGACGCTTGTCTAGCCATGCATGGTCCTGGGTTGGATTCTTAGCACTGAAAAACAAACACCCTCCAGATTTCTGAATGTCCATGGTGTTTATTATGCTTACTCCCATTGGGCTCCCTGAGGAGAGGTATAATGATGGGCTGAAGAGGCAAGATGACCTCCTGTAGGTTTTATCCTCTAGTCCTAAAGCCCTCTAACTCCAAAGCATGGGGCATGACATCATCAGTGGTTTCAAAGCATTGACAAGTTTCAGCAGATTGGTGTACCAGTCATGGGTAATTTTTTTTTTTTTATGACAAATCACCATTTACTTAAATCCAAGTAAACATCATCTGCTAACTTCTGTCAAAACAAGGTGTTCATACGTTCCCTGATTCCTTAAGCGAATCATGTTAAACTTAAACAATGCCTCCCAGGGACTGGACAGAGACACTTGTTTTCTTAAGCAGCATGTACTCGCTGAGAAACCGATTCAAAGTAAATAAGAAGGACACGAAGCCATTTCATAACTTGTGCCAAGGTAAAACCCAAAAGCACCTCCTAATTTAAGCCAAACAAAACCAGAAATATGTGACAGGTTTGTCTCCTTATGTCCTCAGTGTTAACTCTAATCTTCTCTAGCTGATGTCATTTGATTTTTATCTCATCTTATAAAATGTATGTTACTGAATTGATGCCAAAGTCTACTTTGTGATATACTTCACTTTTTTAATATTGGAAGACATTCAGACAGAAACTGTACTTTAAGCCCATTAGTATTTATTTTTATTTTTGGCTTGTTTATTTATAGGATGTTTTAGCAAATTAATATAAATCCAGAAAAGGCTAAATGTTAAGACAGGCATCTTTAACCTCTCATACGATGTTGCTTTACTTCAAAACACTGCCACATCTGTGCTCCTTAAGGGGCATAGTGTGCTGGGATTGTGAGCCTAACTTTCACGAATGAAGATCTGACCAACTCCTCTGAACCTTCAACAGTAAAATGACTGGAAAAGTCATTCCAAACTTCTCTGTCCTAGGCTGTCCTCACACTTGAGATCCTCTTATCATGGTCTCCTGATGCTGAGTTTACAGACAGGAACCACCATGCCCCCACCTCCCCACCCCCACCCCCACCCCCACCCCAGCGTTGGTCCAGTCCTTATGCTGTATCAAACATCACACAGAAAGTGGTCCTTCACTTGCAGGCTTGTAGACACTCACCTTATCCTCTTTCTATTTTTGAGACAAAGTCTCATGTACCCCAGGCTGGCCTCAAATTTTCTGTGTAGCAGAGGATGGCCTTGACTTTCTGATATTCCTGATTGCGCCTCCCCAAGTGCTTGGATTACAAGCCTGTGCCACCACACCCAGTTTATACAATCCAGGGCTTTGTACAAGCTAGGCAAATCGCTCTATTAACTCAGCCACTCTCTTAGCCTCTCTGACCATCTTCCCAATGATGGTTTTTTTGTGTCTGTCTCACATGGTGTTTGAAATGTGGTAGGCATGATAAAGACTAGCTAAAAGTTTTCAGCAAATGAATGAACTGATTGCTGTCTTCTTTATGCAAGGGGCTGGGGACTAAACTGAATTTTAAAATCCCACAAATAGAAAAACAGAAACAGCATTTTAGTATCATCATCTCCTAAAACTGAAAAGCATCTTCAATAATTTAGCAAATGCTACGTGCATTTTCATAGACTGGAAGCATTCTTGCTCCTTCTGACCCTTTCAAAAAGCCAAAAGGAAAAAAAAGCAAAATAATAAACTATAAATCACAAGAGGAATGTTATCCAGTCATTGGGTTGATTGGTTTTGTTTCAAAAGAACTGTTTTTCAATATACAATGTAAGTAGCCAGAACACGAAAAATAGTCCTGCCCCTATCAGTTTCCCAACCTTGGTAGCATTGTTCATGTTCTGAAATGTGTCTTCAGTGATGACTCCTTTGTTTTTATTGGTAGAGAATGTGCTGCAGTAACAAAACCATAAAAGTCTGCATGAGAAGGAATCGGGAGTATCTAAAGGTATTTAAAATAAATATCTTTACCCTCAAGTTTAGCAGTTTTCAAGACAAAGGTCTTCTAACAAAGAAAGTAGCAAGTTTTTCCTCCTCTTTCTCCACCTTTTCAGCTTGACAGAGACAGCTGCATTTTCCATGCCTGGAACTCCCTGATAAGGAAGGACTTCGCTTTTGCTTTTTCTCTTGTGTTTTCCATAGTTTAGAGTTGTGTCTCTGTGGGTGGTGGTGCCAGAGATGGCATAGGACAATGAAGACTCTTGCTGAGGAATACCACAGCCAGAATGACCAGAGCCCTAATACTTGATTTCATCCTATAAACACACTGCCTACTGTTTGGGGAAAGCTTCTAAGATGCCCAGTTAGGGAATCGTTTTCCTTCTTCTTATCTACTCTCTCCTATTCCTCCCTTTTCCCCTTATGAATCTGAGTTTCCTCTGCATATCCTGCTGGCCCCAAACCTGGCAATCACCCTGCTTCAGCCTCCCAAGTGTTGGGGTCTTACGTGTCTACCACCACGTCTATATCTTGGGATAAAATAAGTTATCAGAAAATAAGCTAACCAAAACTAGCTAATTCATTTCCTGGTAGTTTTTCTTGCTGTAAATACTAGTTCTTGAAAAATATTCATTTCTTGGGCTGTGAAAGTCAGAAGAAACAATGCATGTAAAGAACATTATCTGAATCTGCTTGGGAGTACACACTGGTGACCCTAACACATGGAGTGTAACTGAAACCATCTGTATGTTTGCCCACTGCTAAGTAATTTATTAAAATTCTGTTTAATTTTTAAATCATTTGCTCTCTGGGCTTCAATGTGAGTAATTTCAATTGACTTGTAGTTTAACGACCTGTAACTTTGCATTGTTTCATGTGATCCTGATGCTGTTTATCAATCTTGTATTTTTGTGTCTTTATCTGTGTGCACATGCCATGTGTGTGCAGATTCGCTCAGAGGCCAGAAGGGGGCGTTGGGAGCCCTACAGCTGACATGACAGTTGTGAACCACCTGACATGGGCTCTGGGAACTGAACTGCGGTCCTCCAGAAAATCAACAGTGTGCTTCACCACTGAGCATCTCTGCAGTCCTGTACCTCAACATGAAAAAACAAAACTTAATGTATTATGTTTTCTTATATACCTTTTCTTTCTATCTTAGAGGTTTCTTATCTTTCCTAAACTTCTCCATCTCTTCATTGTTTTTCCTGAAGATCTTTAAGTGAACGTATTGTAAAGCTTTTGGCCACCAGTTTCAACATGTGAAGGGGCTGTGGGTCTGTTTCTGATTGAACTGACCCTCCATTGTTAAAAACTCTTTGTTTTCCTCACAAGTAATATTTCTTGTAAGAGAAATTTACACTGGGATGACTCGTGATCATACTCTTTAAAGATTATGATTCTGCACTTCCTGTAAAAAGCAGTGAGTTTTTTTTTTTTTTTTTAAGGTTCTTTTTAAAGCAGGCAGTTAAAGTACTGTGGATTACCCTGAGCCTGTCAGTATTTAGTTTTAATTTGAGGCTCTTAGGATGAGTCTATTTCAGTTTTGATCTTTGTTCTGGGATGTGATTCTCTCTGTTAAGGTGTGGCCCTCTGGGGTTTTAATGGAAAGTCCAAGATGTTCAAAGCCCTGTTAACTTACTAGGATTTGAATGCCAAATTCCATTTATCCAGGACCTGGACGTGTTGATCTCTCTGCAGGCTCTTTCTTCCCAAATTTGCTTTATGTGATGTTGCTATAATCCTTCCTCCTGGTCACCATGTGGTTCAGAAGGTACCATTACTCTGAAAGCGTTGGAGTCAGGGAGATCCCCCTTATGGGAGGAAGCTTCACCTACAGTCATTCTTCCCTGCTCTTCCAGGTGCTCTGCTGCCCGGAGCTCCAACTTTGGGGGTTCTGGGAACAGAAAGACTTTGTTCACTATCTGAGCTCTGGACTTCCTAGGCCACCTAGCCTCAGAGTACCCTAAAAAGAGAAAACAAGGGAAGACACGTGACATTCAATTCATTTCCCTTATTTCAAGGATCACATCCCCCTGTTTTCCAGGATGAATTTTGTTCCACTTCTACAACTCAGGCAGCTGTGTTTTATAATGTGTCCAGAGTTCACAATAGCTAACGGCAGGGAGGTACTCTGGTATATGTTTCTCTGTCACAACTCTGAAACATAAATGTGCATTGTCAGCATACTGAGTTATAAAGGTTTATCAGTGAGATGCTGTGGATGTTAAATTATGGTCGAAGACTATGGCTACACAGGAAGCACTTCTTAGTTCTAAGCCACCATCATTAGAGAAGTGACTCTGATCTCATCAGCAGGACAGTGACAGAGAGGAAAATTACTGATGGGAAAATCATGGGACAGAAGTCTATAGCTGCTTGAACTCCTGAGAACCTGCTGTCACTTAATCCCACATTCGCTAGAGCTGTCTTCTTACAGCCAGATGTTGTTTCTAAAACAACCCCTCCCAAAGTTCCTAAACACAGAGCAAAAACCTCTAGGCCTGACCTGATGTAACTACAACACTAATATTCCAGCAGAGAGCAAAATGAAATAAAAACACAAGACTTAAGAAACTTAGACGTGACTTTCTTCAGTGGAGTTGACAAAACTCATCAAAGCAGATCATTTTAGTTGCTCCTATTCACAAGTATGGAGAAAATTGTAAATATGTAAATATGTACAATGTGTGACATGTCACCACCTTCTCATGGTGTGCTATCGGGTGTTGAGACTCTAGTTGTCCTTAAATACAACCTTGAGGAAAAAATATTGACTCATATAAAATAAAACACATCTGTTAAAAAAATCACTAAATATTTATCAAATGCCAGCTATGAAAGTTGCTATGCAGTTTAACTAAAATAAATTTTTTTCAGCTTTTTTTACTCATGACCCATTTTCACCCAAGGTATTTTTTCATGGCCCTTGGGTGTACTATACAAAAACGGGTATATAACTCAAAATGTAACTGTCAATAAATCACACAGGAATGTATTTTAAAACAATTCTTTCACACACACACACACACACACACACAGAGGAGGGGGGAAGGAGAGAAAGAAGAGGGGAAGGAGAGAGAGAATAAAATGTACAAGAATTAATTCAATCTTGGATGAATATTTGATACTTGAGGATATAGAGTATCTTCATTTCTCAAAGTTGATTGAGAATTTGATTTTATAATTGTTGATACCCAGAATGCCTCTTTTTATAAATATGTAGTAAAGGCAGGCAGAGACATGTTAGAAATTGTTGGAAATTCTGTGTTAATCCCAAGTCCAAATATGTTGGATGACCTTTTTTAAATGAAACTCAAGTCAGTAACTCTACCAACAATTTTTAATCAAACATTTTAACCCAAGAAAATCCAAAAATATACAAATGTGATACATGCTGAAGAATGACGGTAGGAAAATACTCAAAGTCTCTGTTTGCTGTAATTAAATCCTTATGTTTCTCTAACAGCAGAAAACGTAAGTACAGTAAGTAAAACACATAATGTGCGACAGTCTCAAATATATGCCGTGGCATTTCGGATGGTGTGCTTGTGGATTGGTATTGTCTGACTTGAGGGCATATGCAGTGCAAGGTGCCAGTGTTGTGTGTCTAAAACCAAGGCAGTACTGAAGTCATGGGGTGCAACCTGGGCAAGCACTGCCAGAAACACGTTGGACTAAGTATGTATTTGATTCTGAATTCATTTTTGATAGTCGTATGTTCACAGACCGTTTCCTGTTGGCAGTTCTTTCATAACTGTATTTGTTTATGCAGTGGGGTAGGGACCCAGAATTTAAGATGTTATGGCAGAAAACACTAGCTTTGCTTGAAAACAAGACTATAAAATAGTGGAGATGTAGCTCCATGATTAATACTTGCATTGGATATGAAAGGCCCTGGGTTTGATCCTCAGTATTACAAAAGGAAGAAGAACCGGGCAACGGTGGCACACGCCTTTAACCCCAGCACTCGGGAGGCAGAGCCAGGAAGATCTTTGTGAGCTCAAGTTCAGCCTGGTCTACAGAGCAAGATCCAGGACAGGTGCCAAAACTACACAGAGAAACCCTGTCTTGAAAAACAAAACAAACAAACAAACAAAAAAAAAAGGAAGGAGAAGGAGAGGGAGAGGCAGAGGGAGGAGAGAGAGGATGAGGAGGAAGGGAAGGGAAAGGGAGCAGGAGGAGGGTCTGTATTCACAAGACAGTAGAAACTGAAAAGATGACTATTAGAGAAACGACTTGTAGGAAGCTCTGCAAATTCAAGTAGAATTTGAAAAGTAAAAGTAGCAACTAATAACAAAGGGGAAACCATATCCAAATACATGGAGAAATATAACCAAATTTAAGAAACATGGAGTCCAGTTAGATTAAGTGGGGTGGTGTGTTCATGGCAGCTAATGCCATTGAATTGCTAAGTTGACGCATGTCAGGGAAGAGAGTCAAGTGTTATGGGGAGGAGTTCAATCCTGCCAATATAGCCTTTCCCAAGTCTAGAAAACAGTATTCTTTAAGAAATATGATTAACAGAAAAGGGATACTTGCTATTATAATACAATTATATATTTTACTTGGTAATATTTCTGAAATGTTTCTTAATAAAAGGAACTATACTCAACAGAGGAAACAGAGGAAAACGTGAGAGACATATTCTACACTTAGTGGAAGTTAAGTTACTATGAAAATAATAGAGGGATTCATTATGTTGGAATATGAAGCAAAAGTCCTTTAGTATAGCAGAGTTTCTTCTGCGTGTACTCCCTTTAGGAACATATTTCCACTCTGATGCCATCAGATACCTTAAAAAGATGTTTCATTGAAGCACACACTGAAGTTGACATAAAAGAGACATCTATGTTTTATGTGGATCCATACAATTAATTTTAAATCCAGATTCAGCATATGAAAGAAAATGTGATATCTACCTGAGTCTGGCTTAATACATGTTTCTTAAAAGATCTACTTGTAAACTGTTCATTCTTGCAAATATGATTTCATTTTTATTTATGACTTCATAAAGTTATATTTTGTAACATAATATTGTATACACACACACACACACATATATATATATATATATATACAAAACATTATTTTTATTTATTGATCTGTTGATAGACGTCTAGGCTGGATTCATTTCTTGCTACTGTGTGCGTGCTTTTGGGTATATAACTTAGAGTGCTATACCTGGCTTATATGAAATCTACTTTCTTTTTTTTTTTGGAACCCTTATACTGATTTCTGTAGTGGCTACACTAGTTCACATTCCCAACAGCCATGAAGTGGGGCTCTTCTTCTCCCCATCCTTTCCAACGTTTTTTGGCTTATCCATTTTATGATTGAACTGGGTAAATTTACCTTTCACTTCCTCACTTCCTCAGTCGACTTCTATGAATTGAGTGTATGCAAGGTGCATTGATGCAGGCACGTGGGTTGTGGTGACAAACTATAGGAGGAGTTTCTTTGTCCACGGAACCAACTTTCTAGGGCCTGCTCCCAGCCCCTTCTCTCTGCTTCCTTGGAGCCACAGCCCTGCTCCATCTTCATTTCTTCAGAAAGACACACAGACTAGTCATTTATGTCTGAAATCTCAGTTTGTCTCTCTTCTCTCCCTTGTCTTTACTATTCAGTTTCCTGCAGTATGGGAGAAATCTTCAGTGTGAGCCTTAGGCTTTGGAAGCTGTTGCTTTTACATACCTGTCCATTCACAGAACCAGTCTACGTCAGTCCTGCCTCCTTGAGACCCAAGCCTAGGGCATTGCTGGGCCTTGCGAAGCATAACTAGAGATTAACTTGTTTCACTTTGAGCACACCAGTGAAGATGCTGAAGAGTAGGTTCCATCTGCAGATGTGTAAGGGTTTATTTTTATGGATATGAAATATAGTGAGCCTCACACTTTGCTGCAGCCCACTAATTGATTGCTTGCTCTTTCATATTATCTTCCTTCTTAAAATCAAGGAATGCCATAACTGCATCGTGAATGCTTACGGTTGATTTTGCTCCATAGGAAGGACAAGTAACACCAAAATGAATCCCAATATTCTCCACTGTTGGAAAAAAATTAAATTTTATTTTGAAGTGTGTGTGTGTGTGTGTGTGTGTGCGCGCGCGCGTGCGTGTGTGTGCGCGCGCGCGCGCGCGCCCGCATGCGCGTGCTGTCCTATGACATCCACTTAAGATAGACTCCAATGCTCAGGAGCTCATCCTACTTAGACTTCTACTTAGTGTTTTGGTGTATCAGTGACCCACAAGTATAGACGCAAGAAAAAGGGAGGGAGTAGGGCAGGACCCTGAAGCAGAAGAGGCAACTTCATAGCTTATGAGCTTTGCTCATTGCCAGCTCGACTTTTTGGAATCAGTTTATACCTATGAATCTAGATATCTCGTCTACCTTTTAGGCATATTTATTAAATGGGTCCACATTGTGTTCATTAACAAGATGTCAAACTTAACCTGTTCAGTGGATTTTCTACTACTACAGCAGAAGAGAAAATTTATTATGGTAAAGAGAAACCTGCATGTAATCTTCACAAGGTTTACAAAACATTCCCTGTCACAGTGGACATGCCAACAAAAAGATCTATCAGAATGAAGAATTATATTTCATGTTTGTGCCTAGTTTTTAAAAGGAGGTCTACTATAAATCAAGAACAAATTCCAGAAAAAAAGAAAAAACAGACTGCTGTCTAGGTGGAACACTTACCATCTTCTGAACTGTAGCTGGTGGGAGGACGTTTTCATTTCTTTTTGGCACGAGGACCTTTATTTTCACTTTTATGTCTAGCATCTATTTTTAAAAATCAGCTTGACTTGATCAAGATATTTAGTAAAAGCAGAGAATATGAATGAAAAGTCCCTGCTGGGAAGATGAATGGGTGGCTGGCAGAACTCTCCAGTCCTTATTCTCTAATTCCAGAGCTGAGGCCTGGTCCACCTGCTTGACTTCCATGTCTGAGGCCACAGGACATGAACTAAAACTGAGGGCTGTATTGCCATAACTTCTAACAGTTCCTTAGCAGAATGTAATTCTTGATGTATTTTATAGCTGTTCAAAGTATTAATTCAGTGGAGTTAAGAATGGGAATTTTCAGACAGAGTTAGGGTTTAGATATGTAAGAACAATAGGTACACCGGGTTATCTGAGGTTCTTTCTCTGTGAGTCACCATTGCACCCACCCACCTACACACAGAGGCAGGTTTCCAATAGAAAACTTAACCCATCCCAGCAAGGCCTGAAGAATGATCTTACCCACCCAGAGATGGACCCTGAAATCAGCTGAGCCCAAGGGCCTCTACCTTGTCAATTTTAAAGGGGCTTAAGATATTCAAGTCTCATTCTGGGATGATAAAGAATGTTGTAAACTCTTGGATGGATCAGAGGACTGAGAGGAAAAAACAGCTGGAAAGATGGGAGAAGAAGAGGAGGAGAGTGCAAAAGGAGAAGCAGATGCTGTCACTGAGCATCGGTGGGGGTGGGGTGTGTAGTTTCCTGTGATTCCTTTTTGGTGAAAGATGATTCTATCTAGGGAGTGCCCATCTAACACGCATGTTTAATTCTCTTCTCCCTCTTAGATGTCTATGTGTTTCCCAGCATTAACACAATAAACCTTTGTTTTTCAATTTTATCTGCCTCAAGTGGCTTGATAGTCAAGTCAAAAGTGCTAACTGATAGATGGAAAGTTAATAAAGTGTATTAGTAAAACATAATTTCAAGTACATTTGAAGCAGTCATTCTTCAGTCATTCCCCCTTTTTCCTATTCAAGTTGTGCTCGTGGATATCTCAGGCCTGCCCAGTCTTCTCCCTTCTGCCTCCAAACCAATAGAATCTGGGACAAATTCGAATGTTCCAGAAAGTCATCAAAGCTTTGTCAAACCCTTTCTGGCTTCTTCTTAATTCTGCATGGAGAGTATTTCTGGTTTCCTTGTTGCTGTCTGTGTTTACAAGTTGTCTTCCACTCATTTGAAATTGCCTTCTTTGCTTTTATTTGTTCCAAAGAGATTGTGAGTTATTGGCTACAAAGGACATAACAGTCTACTCTATTATTTTGCAATTTCCTTTTAAATAGCCCCCATGCCATGTATTTCACACCTCTGCTGCCCTACAAATATACATTAACTGTCTTTAGCACATCCTAAGAGAACCATGAAAATCCAGATTTTATAACATGAGAAGCAAATACTTGGAAACTCTAACTTAAGTAAGATAGTGATGATGCCTAGAAAGACAAGTATTCACTGTGGGAAATGCACCTATGATGCATTACCTCACTCAGACTCCCATTTCTAAATAGGTAGTGTCAGAGTTCTAGTGCAAATTCTTTTATGTGTGATGTATCCAGGTGAGTGAGCATAGAGGCCCTTCCTTTTCAACAGAATAAAGTGAAGGGCTCTACTAAGATTAGATCTCCAACTCCACTCACCAATAGATGTGCTAGAGCATAAGCTTGGTGGGAAGGACATTCATTTGCAGAGAACACATCCTCCTAACTTTCCAAGGTTTCTAAAAAGTACACTAGGAAATACATTCTATTCTATTATACAATCTACTATGAGTCATTAAAAAAATCATCCCCTTCTCAAGCTACAGTTGTTGAGTGATAGGTATGTCCAAAAACATTTTAAAATTCATTGACAAAGAGGTGACACTGTAAACTGTGTCTACGAGACATGTCCAGTAAACCAGATGCACGCCAGAAACAGAAACGTGTAGCTGTGCTCTCTACTGAGTCTCAATCTGTATATGGTGGCAGACCCTGAAGCTCCCGGTATGAGAACATTTTTGCAAATCTAAAATAAATAACCAGAGTAGGTTTGTTGCTCACAGAAAAGCGCAGTGTGTTTACATGAACACCCCTTCCACTTGAGCCCTCTGACCTGAGAAGTGGAGTGAAACTCTGAGAGCCGCCAAGTTCCAGAGCTGGGAACAGGCCCAGCAGCAGGGCTGTTCTTCTCCGCCCTCAACCACCTGGACACATTATCTCCAGCAGACAGAGGTTAAAAATTTACAGTTTCCCCTTTGCCAATCGATAGAGATTTGGGAGACTTGGGAGGTTACATATATAGTAGGAATGACAAGTTCTTTTAGTCATGACTTGTGAATGGGGTCAAGTCAGCTGATTTTTTTTTTCTTCTTGCTTTTCATTACTTTGCCCCTATTCATACCTTCTTACAGAATCTTTGGGGATTTTTATCCCTCTCAAATTTGTTCCAACACATTTTCCCCTGTTAAATCTGTTACTGCCTAAACTTACAATCTATCAGTTATCTGGATAGGAATCGCATCTCTGGTCATTTGCCTGGTCAAGTGGCCAAAGGACTGTCTAGAGGATTGACAGGTTAGAAAGGCTAGTAAAAGAGAGGCAGGTGTACTGTCTCACAGGACAATGGGGAACAGGAGGAGAGGCCATGTTCACAGAGTGTTTCTCCCCAGTTACACTTGCTCCTTCCCTGATGTTGCCCTGAGATCATCTAGTCCTTTCTTGTCCTACCTAGAGTACTCTGAGTGTTAAGCACTCTACCTCTCATGTTCTATTGTCTCCTTCCAGCTTATCCTGATACTCTCTGTTTTATTGCCCTAGAAAGCACACATACCTTCTGTCTGATCAGAGAATATGGGACTATTTTTTTAAATTAATTAGATTAGTTCTTCGACAGTTTCATACATGTATGTGATACAATCTGATTACGCTCACCAAAACCTTCTATTGTCTCCCTGTAACCTCTGTTAACTTCTCTCCTCCCTTTGCCATGTTCATGTCTCTTTCTTTTGTTACCCACTGAGTTTATCAGAGAGATCTGTGTGATCACAGGTGTGGAACTAGCTAGGGAAGCCATGATGGGCTATTGGCAAGTCCAGTCTTGAACAGGCCAATGCAGACAGCTGTAACTACTGTGAGTTCATGACTGCAGAGAGCAGCTCACCAACCTTTCTCCCATCTTCTGGCTCTTGAATTCTTCCCACCACCTCTCCCACTGTATCCCTCAGCAGAATATAAATATGTGTTTAGAGCTGAGTATTCACTCTGTTAATTGCTACTCATGCCAAATTATATTCCTGGATTACTACTCACCAAAAAGCATACCTAGTCTACAAAGTTTTACATGAGGAGCCATCAAAGTTAACACAAAACCTTTCCACATCAGCCACTCAAGCTGCAGAAAACAAACAAAATCTCTCAGAGACAATCCTTCCTGCGGAATATTGACTCTGCCTTTTCGTTTTTTGCTCTCCTCATTTTAAGTGATATCATGAAAAGAACATAAAATATGTATACTATTTATGACATACCTTTGGCTTAGAGTCGCAGTAAGGTATCATAATTCACTTGTAAATACCATACCTTGAAATAGCCGAAGCAAAAAAATATAACTTTAGCTACACACACACACACATACACACATACACACACACACACACACACACACACATACACACACACACACACACACACACGTTTTCCTTGTCTGTTTTGATTTCTCCTTAAAGTATCGTTTCACTAGAAATGTTTTTCCTCATTGCCTTTGTGATTGCCAAATTGTATGAATGACTTATTCTTGTTTTGGTGAATGTTGGATTGCATTTTTTAAATAAAAATTTGTTCTTTTAATATATTGTTGACATTATCATGCCTGTAATAACCTTTTTCTTACATGGACCATTCTATTGTTTGTAATAAGAAGAACTAGCTTTCAGATGGTTGGAACTCTTGGAATGTTAAGTTTTAGTCTTTTAGAAATTCAAATAACCCTAACTTTTGAATGCAAACAAAATAGAGACTTGCAAATGTTTGTACCTAGTTATAGAAATGTAACCTTTCACCTAAGGAATTTTTCAGTGTTTGAAAAACGCTGGTCAGAGTCCAAAACGGCAAAGTCACTTTGGAAGAAGTTGGGCACTTTCTTACAAAGCTAAACATGTTCTTATCATACCATCCAGCAATTCTACTCCGTAGTATTAATGCAAATAATAAAAAACTGTGCCCATGAAGAAAAGCCTGCACATGATTATTGATAAACTCGGAAGCAACTAAAAGTCCTTCAATAGATGAATGGATAAACAATCTGTGGTTTCTCCTGAAGGTGGGACATTTTATGTAAGAATAAAAGTAAGTGATTTATCAAGCCATCAGAATAAAGGACTTTGTTACGTGAACAAAGTCAATCTGAAGAACATGCACACTATATGACTCTCTATAAAAATTCTAGGAAAGACAAAATCTATGGAGGCCACAAAAGGTCAGCATTGCCAAAACTGATCATTAATTGCCACAAATGCACCAAACCACAATAATGCAAAATATTAGCAGTAGGAGAAACTTGGTCAGGACAGGGGATAAAAGAGACTAGAAGGAATCTTTCTGTATTTTCTGTCCAAATTTCTATGAATTTTAGACTACTATAAAATGAGCAATTCCTAATTGAAAACAAAGTCAAACAAAAATGAACCTACTCCTCAAATGCAACAGTAAGAAAGTCTAAACACCTTTTAAGAATACTTCTGGTTGTGGATGTAGTAATGGTTTTATGGATAAAATGATTGTTTCACATGTTTTGAGGACTTGGTTAGACCTCTCAGAACCCATGGAAAAACCTGAGTGCTGTGGCACACATCTATAACCTTAGTACTAGGAAGGGAAAGAGACAAGAGGATCCTTGAAGCTTGCTGGACAGACAGCCTCGCTGCATCAGTGAGCTTCAGGTTCAGAGAGACCCCATCTCAAACAATAGGTTGAGAATGACTGAGGAAAGACACCTAAGGACATCTGCATCCACACCAAGCTCCCAAAAGAAAGAAAGGAGGGGTACACTTTAAGTAACTGGCTGGCACTTAGGTAGAATGGAGACAGAGCAAACTCCCATCATTGAAGTGGGATGGTGCCAGCCTCTTGGCTATGTGCTTTCTATGCATTGTCTCAGTGGAGCCCTATAAAGTGGGTATTACATGAGGTGTTGCAGCTTAGAAAGATTAAGCAATTTGTCTCAGGCCATGGTGCCAGGAAATGGTAGAGCCATGTTGTTACTGGGGAATCTGGGGTTCCCTCTTGTGAGTTCTTAATCTCGTTAATAAAATAATTGAGAAATGGACTGGAAAGAAAGCATAAGAACAATTTTATTAGTGTTTGAGAAGGTAAACAACTGAGTAGGTAAGCTGAAAAGTCCTAACAGCTTCCTGAGAGTAGAAGAGAGAGAGAAAGGCATGCCTTTTAAGTTAGTATGTAGGTCACAGAAAGAGAGCTCTC